>NC_051177.1:115571494-115595869 GCF_013339695.2 Rhipicephalus sanguineus
TCAGTTTACTAGTCAGATAGACGATGTTCCGAAACCCAGAGATAGCAAGAAAATCTGTGGAGGAATGCAAAAGCCCTTGAGTGTTGGGTCAAGGGACTTTAAGGAATGCAAAACCGTCCGTCCCTGTGGGCGATGACAGAAAACACACCACAAGTCACGGTCCTCCGCAGGTCTTCGCTGTTCTGCGTAATTTTCCGCAGCGAGAATGAGGAGAAGATCTACTTCATAAAAGGTTGATGATTCTACAAACGCAGTGTCACTGCACACTCAAAAAGCCGCAAGCATACAAATACTGCTTCTTTCATCATGCGGAATCCACTGCGGCAGGGGCGTAGGCACACAAACACGCGGGTTCGATCCTGGCTGCGGCGGTTGCATTTCTGCGGAGGTGAAATGCTAGACGCTCGTCTATTGCGCGATGTCAGTGCACGTTAAAGAGCACCAGACGGTCGGAGTTATGCGGAGCCCTTCAACGACGGCATTTCTCATAATCTGAGCAGCCTTGCGGCGTTAAACCTCATACACCAGTCAACTTTCGGTTAACATCAATATACCCTGATGACTACGATGATGTTGATCGAAGAATGTCGTCTGAATACTCTCTCAATGCATTCGCGACGTAATCATTTCAGAGCATTCTATCTTCATGAAACTCGTCGAAACACCCTACTGAAACGTTCCGTATGCCAGTCCAATAATTCCATATGTTTTCATACGGAATCCATATGTTTTCCGTATATTTTCCATACGTTTTCCATATATTTCCGTAAGATTCTTACGGAAACATACGGAATTATTGGACTGGCATACGGAACGTTTCAGTAGGGCAGGTTATTCGCGTCGTCGTGGATTGTTCGTGAACTGTCTCCGTAGGTGCGAGTAATTATTTCAAACACGAATTTCGAAAAGAACATTGCACAGACAAGAAAAACATTTAGTTCAAGTCTGCCCCACTAGTTATAAGGACTTTGTAACGTCCTTCGCTTCACCTATTCTTTTCATTCGAAAGAAGTTTTGCACGCACAATAAGCTGCTAATGAAGGCTGCATTCAGAGATAACACATCCCTGAATGCAGCCCTCATTAGCAGCTCATTCCATGAGAAGCGGGGGAAGAGCTTTTGAATGCTCTGATTTTGTTCTTGTAGGGACGGTGCGCGTTAACTAAGAAGTCCTGAGTGACTGATTACCAGCTATAGTAAGGAACGGCCTGCTGAAATCTCCGGGGAACGCTCAGAAACGAGCCACAGTGTGCACACTTTAATGATCTTCGTGAATACAAGGGGCACAGCAGTGAGGGACGGACTGCAAAAACAGCGACCAAATTGAGCCTTCCGGACGGTGTATTGCTGTGACCTCATTTTAAGGAGAGCGCCTCGAGCTTATAGCGTCCGCTCTTTTTAAAGGTAAAGATGCTAAAAGTCGTATACCATAAAAAACACGACGCGAAATCTGTGGAATGAAACGAAGTGGGGTAAGGGACGGGTTTTCGGTGCGAGCATTAAAGAAATATTACGTTAGGGCTTACCATGCACAATATTTTATTGCCTTGAGGAGAGGAAAGTGAATATACATCGGCGTAGCACTGCACGCGACAGCATTAGTGTTGTATATCACTTTAAAGAAACACCCAATAACAGGGCTGATCAAGAAATCAAAAGAACATTAATACACGGAAAAGCACTACGTCTGATCAATAGATACTGGAACATGCAAATGTCAAAGATGACTTAAATGTGTCCAAAGAATAAAGGATTGAGTATGTTATTCCTCGTGCACAGCATTCGGTACAGTAGAATGTGGGACGCAGATGCTCATTTGGGCAAACGCGTTGCATTCGCTGTGATAAAAAAAGGGTATTTTATCTGCCTGATCCTCCGTGTTGGGAATGGTGGGTTCATGGGTCACTTAAAGGTGGCATGTGAGAATACAAATTGTGTTCTTTAGCGATTGAAATATAGCCTTAAAATACAGAGGGGCCGGTAAAGAAACAATACTTCTCCCCCCGTTCCATTATCTTGAAAAGAAAACAATCATCGATGACAGCGCGCCGCTCTAAGTATGCTTTCAAGGTTGCCAGACAACATATATTCCAACGGCACGAATTATTTGCGTTTCCGCATAGGTAAGGTTCTAGAATGACCGAACATTCAAAAACTTACAAGGGTCCCTTATGCAGTTCGCCTAAGGAGATTCGAAGGCGAAAGGAGTCTTCTTTTAGATGCGAAGTAGCTTTGCTCGGGCTGTGCCCGTCCTTCCCTCGCGCGTCCGCTCCCCCACGCGCATGCGCCAACTCTCTCTCCTCTCGTCGCGTTGATCGCGAGGAGGCTGGCGGGAGCAGGTACGTTGAGCGCTTGCCTCCGTTCGGTTCTCCTCTCTCCCGTTTCTCTCTCTCCGCAACAGCTGTGCGCTCGTATAGTCATGCGTCGGGCGCTCGCTCCCGGTGCACTCTCCTTCGCAACGGCGCTATGGACGCTCGTGAAGCAGAACGCAAACGGCAACGCCGGCAAGCGAATCTCGAAGCTGCGAGGCAACGCGAAGCCTAAGCGCAATAGAACGACTTGGAGGAGGGGGTCGGTAACATGTGGTACCAAGATATACACATGTATATCGTGTTACGTTAACTCATTATGACGTCACAAATTTTGGTGATTTGCGACGTGTGATGACGTCTATGGTGGTGGGCATCACGTGATGATTTTTTTGCATCCCTCGTGTTCACTGCCGACGGTCATTCGCGCGTTTGATGAGGCATCTAGTCCGTCGCGGTGGTTGTAGCGGTTACGGTGCTCGGCTGCCGACCCGAAGGTCGTGGGTTCGGTACCGGCTGCGGCGGTCGCATTTTCCCCCTACGGAAACCATCGTGGGATGCGAAACCATCGCGGGGGCGCGCATCGCGTTTCCGGTTTCTCTGATGTGACTTATGCGACGGTGGTGTCGAGGCGTTTGAATTACCGCTTGCCGACGCTGACGTTTACGTTCGGCTTTCCGAGCCTTCCTCTGAACTAGCGCCGAACGTTGACGTTGTTCCATGGCGTTTTCGCACACCGTTGCACCGAGAGAGAAATGACGGAAGCACAGCGAACGCGCGCTTTCGCAGCCTCTCAGCTTCGAGATTAGCTTGCCGGCGTTGCCGTTTACGTTTAGCTTCGCGAGCGTCCATAGCGCCGTTGTGAAGGAGAGTGCTGCGTTCGCCGGCGTTGCTGTTTACTTTCAGCTTCGCGAGCGTCCATAGCGCCGTTGCGAAGGAGAGTGCAACAGGGAGCAAGCGCGTGCCGCAGTATATACGCGCGCACAGTTTTGGTCGGAGAGAGGAAACGGGAGAGGAGAAACGGAGCAGAGGCAGCGCTCACGCCACCTCCTCCCACCTCCTCGTGCTCACGCGAGGAGAGGGGGGAGACTTGGCGCATGCGCAGTACGGGTGAGGACGCCGCAGAAACGGACACTGCCCCGAGCATAAGATGCTTTCGCATCTAAAAGCACGGAGTATGCATCGGAGTATGCAGTGCCACGGCAATTCATCGGGTGATGAAGAATGCCTCGCGCAACGCGGCACGCGTGGGTTTCGTTCTCACCTTCATGCTTCTTTGTGCTCGTTCGCTTTGTTACGGCGAGGGACAACGAGGGATGACACTCAACGCAGGAACGGGAGCCTAAGAGCTGCGCTCTTAGGTTTAAGTGCTATGGCAACAATACAATATTTTAGGATGGTCTCTTTTGTAAACGCCTCTATGCGCTGCAGTTTTAATTTTCACAGTAGTGCTTACAGGACAACGTCATTGTAAGCACATAAGTCAGTGGCTCTTTTTTGGAAACATGGACATCGTCATCGCTGTTTTGCCGCAAGTGTAAAAGGCCTCACCTACGAATACTTCAGCAAAAAAAGATTGCTATCCGCCGCTGTTATCTGAAAGTTTAGTATAAAGAACTACTTAAGCGATCGTCGAATAGAAGACACTGTGCAGAGAATGTCAATATTGGCCTCGAGTCCTTCCAAAACGTCTCGCTCCCGGCAGTTCGGGTTAAACTTTGGAGCGTTAATATCGCTTGCGGTAGAGGCATACCCGCACGCTTCGAACACGCTAAAAAAATTGAAATTGAAATATAAAATTTTGAAAAAAAAACCACGTTCTTTTGCTACGAAAATTGGCTTCACGGAAGTGCTTCACGATAATGCAAGTAAGCTGAACGGCGGCAATACATCGCAATTTTGTAGTTACTTCTAACGCGTTTTTAACTGCGAAAGCGTTCAAACGCTCGTTTAGCAGACATTCCGGCGTCGGCGTCGTTGGTTGTGAGCGAATATTCGGCGTTGTGCGTGAGAGGCAAATCGAGAAAGATGCAAATAAAACAATAAAAAAATAAAGACGGCTTTGCGCAAAGGATGCTAAGCCTGAAAGAAGTACGAAGCTGGGCGGCCTTCTTTGTTTCTCTTCATTTATCCCTTTATTTGAAATTGTTGCGCAATATTCTGAACGGAAAACTTGGTATGTCTGCACCTTCATATTTAAAGACCACTACAGCGAGAACAACGCACAACACTCACAAACACACCCTACAACACATTCTTGCCAAAACGGAGGCATTCAAACAGAGCTCTTTTACCCGCACTGTTTCGTATTGGAACAGTCTACCTAAGTTCGTTTGCGAGGCAGATAAGTTTGACGAAGTCCTTGACCAACATTTGTCGTATTGAATACTGAATCACTGAAACTGCTATATCGCTGTTATTCTGCGTTGTAAACTGTTATATTGCTGTTAAACTGTTTTGCTGCGAGTGTTGTTATAAATTGTTCGTGCTTTTTTAACACGAATGTGTTTTATGCCGGGGTCCACTACGGCTCCGCTGACGTATTTCCGCCACGGAACTAACTAACATTGGGCAAAGAAAAAAAACCAGAAAAAAAAGTCACAGTTTCGCCGCAAGGGCGAAGCAATGAATGCGATAGCAAGAAATTAATGCTATACGAAGTGAGGCTCGCCAATGGATACTCTCAGTTTGAACAGCGTTCCTGTTGCAAAGGCGGCCGAAGCAGCGAAGGAAACTAGCGTGCTTCAACTGTCGAGCTGTGACACTTGATAGTTCGCGCTCATCTTCTGTTTGTTCGTTTAGCGGCGTCCCTTCAGCTCGAGTGACTTTCGTACGCTCGGTAACATGAGCGCGGACATCACGGTGAAAGCGTGAAACATTCCTCTTCCCCTCACCGCGAGAAAACCGCGCGAGCAGACAACAGAAGGGCAATGTTCTCGCTGCGCAAATATAAGAAGCGAGCGAGCTCGACGACGACTTTTAAATGCGCCCGTCGCGCTGCTAGCGCCATCTCGCTGGTAATGAAGAAAGCTTATTATCGCCTGCCGTCTGTGAGTCCGTCCAGCGGTAAAGGGTATGTATATAACGCTCGCCGTTAGCTACGTGGAGGATCTGCGTTTCGTGGCGTAGTGGATAGCGCCACTCGCTGCGGAACAAGAGGTCCCTGGTTCGATTCCGCGCTTCGGAAGCATTTTTCTGAATTATTTTTCTTTGGGGCTTTTTATATATATATACATACTTATACATATACGGTGCATGACGGCGACGGCGACGGCAAAATCCAGCCGAGACTGTCCATATAATTGCTATCGCAATAAAAAGTTCCGCCACCGGGAATCGAACTTATGACCCCTCGCTAAGCAGCGCGCAGCGCGAAACGACTCGGCCACGGAGGGCACGCGCTTCGCAATGCTAACGGCGAGCTATTTATATACACCATTTGCCGGGGGCGGTACTCAGAGATCGGTGTTACAGCGCATTTTCGTTATCACTAGCGAGATGACGGGAAGGGCTCGAAGAGCTTGAAGAGCGCCGTTTGAAGGTCGTCGCCATTGCGACGAGCGCCCGCCTCTACAGGGCGTGGTCGCTCGTGCGTGCGCTTATCTCGTGATCGCGGTGGTTTATACGTCTCGCGTTGAGAGCACGAAGGTCACTTGGCTCACTGCAGCGGCCGCTTTTGCGAAAGGAACGCGGTGCTCACGCAGACATAAGTTACAAAATGTGACAGTTAAGGCTCTGTTATACTCCGACTTCCAACGCGAGCGCGCGCGAGGACGTTGCGCTCCGTCACGCCGAGCCGGCGACGCTACGCCAGGTGCAAATCGGTCTCCGCTACAGTCGAACCGGCTCCAACGCGCCGGTGCGATGGCATCTAGAGGAGCGCATGCGCAGTAAAGCGAAGAACGCGCCGCGCCACCTGTTGGGAACTGACGAAACAGCCCGCGAAGCAGGTTCCTGTGCATGCGAGTCCGGCGCGTCTGGCGCGAAATGCAGCAGGATCTCTTCGGAGCCGAGCGACGCCCGAGCGCGCCAGCAGCCATCGGCTGCGTCGGCGGTCAGCCGACGCCGGGCTACAGAGGGCTGTTTTTTGCTGACGTAACGTCGCCGTGACGCGCGCACACGCGCGTCGACGTTACGCTGGAGTATATCAGAGCCTTTTGTTCGCTCTCATCCTGGGTATGTTCGTTCCGTTCGTTCTTTCTGCTTGAGCAGCGTGTTGCAAGTTTCGAGCTGCTTGCCGTTCTTCGCGTGACATTACAATTTGTTGATCTAGCATTCATTCCTTCGCCCTTGGGGCGAAAGAATGCGCAACAAACGCTCAACTACGTCTGTGAAGACACGTTTCGCTTTCGTGTTATACCGATTACTATGAGAGAGGGATCAGCCATGTTTTTTTTTTCTTTTTCATTCCTTTGTTATAAATCATCCTAGTGACAGCGACATATTGCTTGTGCTGCCAGTGTTGTTACCAATTAATTCTGTATTGTTCTTTTTTCTCTGTAATTCCACTCCTGCCTGGGCCATGCAAGCCTGCAGTATTGTGAAACAAATAAATGAATAAATATTTCTTCTCTGTTGTTTTGTCTCACCTCTCTGTTTATCTATGCTTTTTTGTGTTATTTCTATTTTGTTCATTCTTTCTTTCTTTATTCTTATTTCTTTCTCTTTCAATCTTTCTTTTTCCTACTTAACTTGGTCTCACTCTCTATTTCGCGCTTGCTTCCTCTTTCTTTCTATCTTTCTTTCTCTCTCTATCTCTCTATTTTTGCTTTCTCTTCTTTGATTATCTTCTCCATCTTCTTTCTCTTTCTGCATTTCATTCTCTCTATGGTCTCTCTTTGTCATTCTTTATATACTATGCTTTAATCTCTCCCTTCTTCCTTTCCTATCCTCCTCACCCTCACATCTCCGCTTCTCAGACTCACTTCTCTTTTCATCCCCCTTGCTATACGATACAAGGCTATGCTATGTAATCTCAGAGTGCCTGGATAGCAAATTCTACCTGGTTTTAACGCGGCAAGCGTTAAAGAGCTCGTATCGCAGAAATTTCGCCGTCGGCGTCGTTGTCGGCGTCGGCGCCATTGGTTGTGAGCGAAAAATCATCATCTTCTCCGTGACCGAAAAAATCGAAAAAGCTGCAAATAAAATAAATAATAAAATGTTGGGTCTTAGTGAGAATCGAACCCAGGCCGTGTGCGTGGGAAGCAGGTGTTCTACCACACAGCCACGCCTCTGCTTGGAGCTGCACTGAAAGTAACTTTCATGCTTCCGAAAAATACGCGTCCTGTATACAGGTGTCACAGTACGAGATGTAATATCGCAGTAATATTGTGTGGTAAAAGCATACATTGCCATTGGACGTCACACCATGTCAATATCATAACGACTTGGTGGTTTAAAGACAGCTACCCATTACAAAAGGCACACACATTACTGCGCGTATTCCCTTAAGACCACGTAGGGGGTGCATCGCAACCTCGAAAAAGTTTCTCACGCATAATTTTTGTAGCGTTAGCTACACTTGCCTAGCCGGAGTCGATTTCGCGTGGATCCTCATGAGCCGTGCTGCGCATGCGCGAAGATCAGTGATGTCACACAGCTGGGTCACCGGAGCTGGCATCTCACGCGCTCTCCGACACCGCCACGCGCGGCTCGCCGCTGCTTGTCTGCGGGTTCAGGAGGAGTGGCGTCGTAGCCGCGGCAGACAAACTGGCGACGCTGGCGCCGGCACGCGCGCAGACTCCTGCCACCGCCGCGCGCGACTCGCCGCCGCCTTTCTGCGCTTTCCAGAGTGACGTCGTAGCCTTGGTAGACGTATTGGCGCCAGCGCGCGCGCAGCTATTCACCTTCGTTGTTCAGTCACCGTCTGACACTGTGCTGGAGCCGCTTGATAGCGCCTCTTGATAGCCGCTTGGTAGCCCGGCCTAGCAAGCATCCTGCCACGGCAGTCGACGCCTCGGACCACGCCTGGAGTGACGACGGGGACTGCGTCGTGAAGAGCGCCAAGAACGGAACCAAGGCAACTCCTTGGACAGCACCTCGTCAGCAACAGCAGCAGTCACCGGCCAGGGACTTCCCTGGAGATAGGATCCGGGGACAGGTGGGGCGAAGCGCAGCCTGGAAGGACCCCGCGATTGTGGAAGCCGGGACGAGGCCCGGACCAGCAGGCAGGACAGTGATGTCGGGGCGTGGCCCGATGTCCGATCGCCGATCGAGCTTTGCCGCTCGCCGATCTGTCCGCGTCGCTCGAGAGATTGTAGATGTAGATGTAGATGTAGATCCTGTACTGCTGGCTCACAATTCCTTCGAGCCCGCGCACGAACCCTAGCATAGTCTCGCTTCTTCATTCTTCCACTATCACCATCACGGCGATTTCCGCGCACTTCAAATCCAGAATCGGCCCCGCACACCGATCAAAAATCGAAAATGGGCCCCGCACACCGACCACAAATATACGTCAATGTCGACATACACTCCCTAGGTCAATGTTTTACCACAATATGTATACACATATACATATACGGTGCAAAATCAGCCGAGACTGTCCATATAATTGCTATCGCAATAAAGGCACTATATGAATGTCATGTAGTGGGAGGAGTTGTCTAGACGCATGTAATATTTCATGGCAGGTGTGTAGAGTAGCGCCTGGTGTCAAAACATGTGAATTGCGCAAGGAGCGGATGTTTTAACGGCCCACCCACTACAAAGCGCTCAGACATATTGAGTCATAATCATCAGGAAAAGCATCAACAAAGTCATCAGCTGCGTAGGTTCGCCTGTTGTTTACGAACGCGTAGTGGGCGTTTCGCTGATTCGCAAAAGAAAGAATTATGGCGTTGTGGGCACTTCGCAACTGTACTTGCAGTAAGCACTCTATGATGGTTTGAAACGGCCAATGTAAGAGCACAGACGTTCGTTTCCATTCGACACGGTTGAGGCATCCACCGAGATTCTAAACCAGTCTAGCAATTCAGAAGGCGTTGCGCGGGACCCGAATACGCTATCGCGTTCTATTTAACAAAAAGCCGTATGAATGAGACAAAAATAAATCTTTCCTGTCAAGAAGCCACGCATGTTATTTGAAAACATGTCCGAACATGGTGACGTTCGTAAACGCGATTGCATTTCCTTTTGCAGCTTCAAAGAGTTTCCGCGAATACGAAAGCGAGTCTTTCTCTCCGTAAATATTTACGGCGCTTAAGCAAGACGGGTACACAAAGTGACCCCTGAAACTAGAGCGGCAGTGAGGCTTGTACGTCATTTTGCTTGTGTTGCACTAAGGCAGTCTTTTCTTGCTTTTGTTACAGTTTCTTTGCGCCCCCAGTTTCGAGGTACAACGGTATCATAGCGTAGTTTAGCGCAAAAAACAGGCAACAGACGCCAACTCGCCCAACAAGCAACGTTGCTAAGTTACAACGGTATGTTGTTTGCTCGCTACGCTCAGAAAGAATGGCTTCGGCTCAAAAAGAAGCCGACTCCGATTACGAAGTAGAATAAATGAACCGTGCCGACGGCAAGCTGGAACAGAAGCAGGAAGCTTGGGAACTTCGCTGTAGTTTGAAGAAAAAAGTTAAAGTTTAATCAAGGAAAGCCTTGGCTAATGCTCAGCGGGATATGTGGTACCATGAGGTCATGGGTCCGCACCACGGAAAACTTAATGACCTTGCGGCCTAATTGCGGTAGAGATGTTCGGCAGGTCTGTTTAGCCGTGTGTATTTTTAAACATTATGCAGACCGCTTTTCCTGTCTTGATTTGTACTAAAAACAAGTAACGGAGCCGGGCAGGCGGAAATTTCCCAATTTTTTCAGTCGTCACCACCCGCTTTAACCTTTAGCATTGCTGTTGCCGAGGTTTGGACATGGTTCTTGTATTCTCGTTCCCACATTCAGAGCAAGCTTATAGTTATAATCTTTCACCACTTATCACTGTTGGCGAGGCCAGCATAGGCACTGCAGGATTTGTGACGTCACAGCTGGTGGTGAGGAAACCCTAACAGCGACAGTATAATGAAGACACGCCGCACGCAATCAATCGGCTCTTGTTCCACCTGACCCGCGGGCCCTCGATGAAGATATCGGCGGTGACAACAGTGGCCTTTCTCTCTTCAAACATTTTTTTTTCCCTTAGAAGGTGAATTGCGCAACGAGTGAGCGGTTTAAAGGCCCGCCCATTACAAAGCGGTCAGGCATACATCGACGTCATCATCAGCATCAACAAATTGCGCGGATGAGCGTGTTGCCTTACGGATGCGTAGTGGGTACGTCGCCGGTGCGCAAAAGGAAGAAATCTGGCGTAGTGGGCGCTTTGCAACCTTACTTGCAGTAGGCATTCTAAAAGAAGTTTTCGAGAAGGCACAAATGCTTGAGGCCCGTGTGCTTAGATTTAGGTGCACGTTAAAGAGCTACAAGTGATCAAAATTTCCGGAGCCCTTCACTATGGCGTCTCTCATAATCATAACATGGTTTTGGGACGTTATAAACCCCAGCACTTATGTCATTAAAAAAGTTTTCGAATTAGACAGCTGAACCACGCATGCAAGAAAGTGATCATGAAACTGTATGAACGCAGGTATGTTACGAGTCGCTGGTCGGTCGTACGTGGAAAATACATGACAAGCAGTGCACAGTGACAATATTTTATAGTCTGGTGAAAGAGCACTGCAAGAATAAAATATTTCACGGTCAACGCCATCCGCAATCAGTAACGCTGCTCAGCCTTCTTGGGAGTCTGACTTGCTTAAATGGTAAATATTCTAATTAGGCAACCTAAATATGTCACTTTCTGGAGTGCTCCACGTTTCACTCAGCTTGATCACGGAAAACTGAAAAATATGGGAAAATGTGAAAACGTTGGAGGACGCTTGAACTTCGCCTTCAAGAGTAGAACGCGATAGTGCAATGGGGCCCCGTGCGCATCGCTTTCAACCACGCCGCAAAGGAAGTAACGTTTGTGCGCGTAACATAGGCCGTTTGACACTATCCTAGAATGCCTACTGAAAGTACAGTTGCGATATGACCACTACACCGTTATTGTTCCTTTCGAAAATTGGCGAAGTACCGGCTACGCGTCCGCAAGGTGCCACGCGCAGCTGCGCAGCTGCGCACTTCGGTGGCCACTGTTATACCACCGACTCTTGGCGCAATTCACATGTTTTGACACCTGGTGCGATTCTACGATTCTGCCACGCAACATTGCATGCGTTTAGGAGGCTCCTCCCGCTACATGAAATTCTTATAGCGTTTTTAACAGCGAAATTGTTTATGCCAGCGGTTGGTTGTAATCCGTCAGCAGAAAACTATCATTGTCATGAACCGGCAAGCGCTATCTTCGTCCTCATCTTTCTCTCAGTCTTCATCGTCTGCTTCACATCTAGAACGCGTGCGCCGATTTGTCCGGCGTGAGATGGAATAACTCTGATGGGTGACAGAGAGAGAGATACATTGAAAGACATAAAGAGTGAGAGAGAGACTAAGAGATAGAAAGATGAAAATTCTTTCACGAGGCGGGATTTGAATCCGCGTACCCACGATCCGAAGCCGAGCGTCGTAACCACTCGGCTATCTAGGCACTTTTTTTTCTTTATTTCGTGTTACCGATTAAAATGCGCATTACAACGCGCATTAAAAAGAGCACAAATAGTATGAAACAGATGTACAATCACATAGCGACAATTAGCGCTCAAGCGTTACTATGGAAACACTCGACGTGTTACTTAATGTGCAGTAGAACAGCAAGAGTTCTTCATATGATCGTGTTATACAGGAAAGGTGGTGAGGCCGAGTACCAGGCCAAGATGGGGTACCAGTCCGGTCTAATGGCTAGTTCGGAATAATTGTCCTTTACGCCAATAGCCATTGGAATAAAATGTGTGGTTGACCAAATGGTTGGTTCTGCGTTACGGTCTTGCATACGTGCCTTCCATAAGCTGTGCATATCCATGAGTAAAAACATATCAAACTGCACTTCATCAAGCGATGCTCGCAAAAGATGATGTATAGTGTCAGAATTAATAACAAAACATTTCTTCAGAGTTCGCAGAAGGAAATGCCAGAATAGAATAGCGTCTTTTCAGCTAACAAAGCAATACTATAATATTTCCGGCACATCACACAGACGGCTGTTAACCGAAGAAACAAAAGTACCTTTTCTTTTTAACCATGTTTTTACGGGCAGTGATTGACAATGGAGTTTATATAAGAATATCTCTGACTAGAAAAAGCATAAACTTTCGGTGCTCGCGGCTGAAATGGTTGTCTTGGCACTACACTGCTCCAATATATTAAGCGCATTGTGGCAGGCTGGGTAACTGTTTAGACACGCTGTGTAACTATTTACCATGCAACGAGCGCTAAGCGCGCGTCCCACTGCAATATGTAGCAGGGTAGAGATGCCTTTCCGGAAGTAGGTTCTACGTGGGACAGCGTTGCATTATCATTTACCCGGATCCTAGGTATTCCCACCCACTTCGCCAGCACTTCTCTAATCATTCGTTCCATTAACATATTTAGTGAGGGTAGTAATGAAGAATACTCGAGTACAGGTGCCACCAACCGTGCTTCGTACAGACACAACTCGTGCATACTAGCATTTTCTAGCACAGAAGCAGCAACCCACAGCTTCGCTTCATTACGCGACATTCCATATGAACTAACTACACCTCAGAACATTCACAGTAACCTAAGCGTGTTTCCACACCCCCAGGATAGAACTTGCTTAACTGTCACTGAAGCATCAGCTTTTCTCAGTACCTACTGTACTTCTATAAATAACGTCAAGATACAGCCCTTTTTTTACATGTTACATTAAACAGTACAGCTGAACGCTACTCAAAACCAAGAACGGACGAACCATGTTCAATAGTGATGTTTACCCAAGCGCTGTTGCAGTTACGAGTTTCATGTGTGAGTTACAATTCGCTGTATGGCCACAGCTACGATAGTCCTCCATAAAGAAAGCAACAAAATTCCAATAAGGAAGGGTGTAATGCAGGGAGACACGATCTCTCCAGTGCTATTCACCGTGTGCTTACAGGAGTTTTCAGGGCGCTACATTGGGAAGAGTTCGGGGAACAAATTAATGGACAGTAACTTTGCAATCTATCATTCGCTGATGACGTTTTATTGATGAGTAACTGAGGGGACGAACTGCAACCTATTACTGAATTGGACAAGAAAAAGCAGAATGGTAGGTCTGAAAATCAATCTGCGCAAAACTAAAGTAACGTGTAACAGTCTCGGAAGAAAACAGCGCTTTGCGATAGATAGGGAGGCAGTGGAAGTTGTGAAGGAATGTGTCTACTTAGGACAGCTAGTAACCGCGGCACGAACCATGAGAATGAAGTAACTAGAAGAATAAGTATGAGATGGAGCACATTCGGCAAGCATTGCCAAATCAATAATGGTAGTTTACGACTGTCGCTCAACAGGAAGGTATATAACAGCTGCATCTTACCGGTACTTACCTACGCGGAAACCTGGAGGATTGCAAGAAGGTTCAACGTAAACTGTGGACGACGCAGCGAGCAATGAAAAGGAGTACGATAGGTGTAACGTCAAGGGACAAGAAAGCAGAGTGGATTAGAGAAAAAAGGTTGTTAAGGACATCTTAGTCGAAATCAAGAAGAATGGGTAGGGCATGTAGCGCTTGGGCAAGATAACCGCCGGTCATTTAGAGTAACTGACTGAATTCTAAGAGAAGGCAAACGCGCGAGGGGGGATGGAAAGTTAGGAGGGCAGATGAGATGAATGAGCTTGCGGTTATACCGTTGCAGCAGCAAGCAGACGACAGGGTTGATTGGCGGTACACAGGAGAGGCCTTTGGCCTGCATTGGGCGTAGTCAGGCCGAAGATGATGATGATATGGCACTACTTAAAAAACATGGTTGTTTCCACCGTCATAGAAATCGGAATAACGCGAGAGTAAAACGTGTCCTTATAGAAGTAACTGAATATTTACTGTACATTGATATAAGAGAGTTTGCACAACGTATATTGATGTCTGGCAGCTACAGCACCGTTTAACGTGGATGCACCCACTTTGATGCTTGGTGGTACATCTCCATGCCGACGACTAACATCCACGTTCAGTGATTAAACAAACCCTTGTGGTAGCTGTAGTAGTTAGCGGTGAAAGCGTAATCAGGGAACGAGTTGTGATAGCCAGAAGAGCGTCGCATATTGGACGCAGAACTTGGTCACCTTCCTGCGGCATGTTAAAATGTGATTGAACACCACGACCGCAGTAGTGCCGCCCTGGAGCCCGGCCGCCATTTTTCTCGGGGCGAGCGCGTAGGCGGGGAACGCGGTGTTACAGCCAGATGAGGCAGGCGCGCGTCGCAGAGCTATTTTTGGTTTGATTAGCGTGATGCTATGAGCGAAGGCGACGCTTTTACGACGCTTGCGTTAAGGTCGCCACCTCGCGGTGTGTTAAGGCATTGACAAAATTGCACTTGTATTGAAAACGCGCCCATTGGGACAAACGTGTAACACGTTGCAGGTGCTACTCGCGGAAGCCACAGTAATGATGAATTCCTTTTATTTTGCCGCTCCCAGAGGGCAACACAACCCGGTCGACCGGAAGAGTGGTAGATATAAAAGGGGCGTTTGTAAAGCCTCTAGAGTCTGTGACCGTGGCGCAGTGGATAGTCCGCCCGGCATCTGTTGTTACGGACCGAGCGGTCGTGGGTTCGATGCCGTTGACGGAACTTTTTTCTTTACCATCTGATCGTGTACATTTTTTCGACGTCATTTCCGTGACGGAAATACGTCACTGAAGTCTGGGTGGACCCCGCCATAAAACACTTTCGTGTTAAAAGATCTCTTACTTGGACGGGCCCCGCAGCGCTTTTTGACCATGGTCAGAGGGTGCTCACGATCGGTAGTCGAGGCTCCTGCGAACATGCGAGCCATACCTTATAGCGAAACACACGGCTTGGAAGTTACAATTAAATTTCAAAGACAGTTTGAAATCGCTGGTTCTTCTCTCGAGAAATGCTGCCATAAACTCAATTTCACTGCGTCATAAAGAAAGGAATTAAGTGAGCATCGATACCTGCAGAGCTTTCGTGGCCGCCGCGGGAAATCACGACGTGCACGCGCCGCGCTCAAATCCCCCATACCCCCTACAATTTGGTTTCAGTAAAGTCATTCGGCCCCCTAGTGCTAGAATTACACCAACGCCCTCGTGATCACACTGAAAGTGAGCCGCGCGTTCAGAGAAAAAAGAAAAGAAAGTATCCAAGGTCATGACGCGCTTAACTACGGACGTAGCTTCTTGCCCCTTCTATAATGGTTTCTAACACATTTTAAAGGGCCCCTCACCAGGCCACATATCAAATTTTAGTTAGACGCTGGAGGTTGTTGTGTGCCGAATGAAGAGCAGCATGCCGCAAGAATTTTTCAGATCGGTTCATTACGAGCGGAGAAAAACAATAATTTGTAGCGGCGCGAAACCATGATGCGAGGAGGCGAGCTTCAAACCCTTGCCACTCGCCCCGTGTAGCCTTCGCAAGCCAAATCTCTTCCCTGCCCTCTTCACTTGACACATACGCATGAACACGTCATGCGCACACATGGTCGCGCGCGCATGACGTGCCCGAGCCAGCCCGAGCACGCGAGCGGCGTTGCACAGCCGCTACTTTTTTTTTTTTTTTATGTAGCGGCCATGGGCGTTTTGTCGGCGTTCTCTGTGGTGCACTGCCTGTTTCTGCGGGACGGGCATGAAAGTTGAGACATTTGTGCGGGCACGAGAGTGGCGGTATCATGAGCCAATGCCGCATTAACGTTTACTTGGACGCGGTAGAATAAACGAGCATAATGAGTGCTCGGACGCACCAGAACATTACCTTCGTTTCCAGGGCTGGCGTCTGCTCGATGCGCTAACCACGGGGACACGAACGCATGGGAAAGGGAGGCGCATTAGCCCCGCATCTAGCTGCAATTCACGAAAAAAAAATGAAAAAGACGCACACACTCCCTTTGTCTGTCTCATTATTTCTCTCAAGTTTTATTAATCTATTCAAACAACAAATTACACAAACTACACATATCGTGTCAAATAATTATCGCGGCGTCACGTGCTACTGTTGGCGACGTCAGAGCACAGTCGTCTACGTAGAGGAGCGACGTCACAGCACTACCATCTACGTAGGGCCATTTTCTCATGTACGTCATCCCCTCATTCTCTAAAGCGCGCGCCCGCGAGAGCAAGGGCAAGCAGCGTTCACTTTGAAATTTTACCCATTTCCGCGGCGCGTAGCGTTGCAAATTTTGGCAGACGTGATCGTGAACGTCCAGTGTATGCATTGCGCTCGTTAGCTCAAAATTGTCAAACCTGGTGAGGGGCCCTTTAAATGTGAAGCATTTCTTAGCGAAAACTAGGCACTTTGAGCGTTTCTATCTATCTATCTATCTATCTATCTATCTATCTATCTATCTATCTATCTATCTATCTATCTATCTATCTATCTATCTATCTATCTATCTATCTATCTATCTATCTATCTATCTATCTATCTATCTATCTATCTATCTATCTATCTATCTATCTATCTATCTATCTATCTATCTATCCGCCTACGTCTGGGCGATTTCATGATCGCCTCCTTCACTTGATGTAGACCCAAATTATCATGGGAGGGTAAGAGGAGTTGACGAATATGAATGTCGGGTCATGACATGAATAACGTGAAAGTCCTTCAGTGGCAATTCGGGGGAAATCCTGACACGGTGTACACAGATGTCTCCCGATGCGGTACCAACAAGTACGCCCTCGCAGTCGTAGGAGCGGCCGCAAGTCAAGGGCTTCTGACATGCGCCACTACTCGAGCCGCTTCCGCGAATACCGCAGAAGCTTCAGCCATCGTGCTAGCTAATAAAACTAAGGATATCTTGGGACAATCATCACTTATTCTTACCGATTCAAAGGTCGCATGTAGACTTTCTCATCGGGAGACTACCACACAGCACCATTCGCCTATTAGGACCCGACCTAACGCAGGACCATGCGATCATCTGGAGACCGGGTCATGCAGGAATCGATAGCAATGAGAGAGCGGAAGGCGCAGCTCGTGCTTTTATCAACCGAGCGGCCGACCACTAAGACGAACATCCTTTCTTATCGCGAGACATCCTTGAGCACCAACGGATTGAGCGACCACAGTACAGTCCACCACACCCTGATCTATCCGGGCGGGACTCTTACGACTGGCGCCGTATACAAACACACATATATCCGAACCTTTATTTGAAACATGCCATGCACCCCACAATGTACAGCGATAGCTGTCCGTGGTGCGGAGGCAGGCCCACTTTCGTCCACATAACGTGGGATTGCCAGAACAAGCCGCCTGAAATTAGCTCGCCGCAAATAGCCGGCAAAATTTCCGGAAGGGAGCAGTGAGAGACTTTGCTCGCCAGCGAGGATCGGGTAGTGCAACTAGCACTCCTCGACCAGGTGTGGCGGGCCGCTCAAGCCAGTGGAGCCCTGGAATAGGGGCCCCACCCACACGCTCCCTCAACCCTGTTTCTTCTTTTGAAAATTAGGATCCCAGCACGAATCGAACGAAAGTATTCTGCCTGGCCATCAGATATGCTACCACAGAGCCACGGCAGGTTTAGAAACTGGTTTGGAAAAACAGCCTGTGCAGGCGTAATGTAGGTGCGACGTCAGTTGAGGTTGTGGTGCTTGCTATATAATTTTACAAGAAATCAAAATACACTACATATGTATACCTACGATACAGGCGTCATATCAGATTAACGTCTGTGGTTCCAGTGTTGGCTCCGCTTTGATAGCAGTCTAATAAACATTACATTTATATTGCTATGATTCAGCAAATTATATTGAAGCATTACTCGACCCCGCAGGAATACATTAACGAAAGCTACGTATGATATTCACGCCAACGCACCGTAAAGTGCACTTAGTCCGCCAGAACGACGCAGTGTTCTCTTCATTTCTGACGAGGCTGGGCGATGGCCTCATGCTGACCGATGATCATGCAAGATTGATTGACAGCCGCTTTGAGGACTAGGCTACGTAGGCCACATACGCCCAGGTAGTCAACGAATACGACAAGCGCCATCCACTGATGTTGGTCTACGTAGCACTATCCAGGCCTACCAGCTTCGACGGCCTTATACCTCACCAACGCGAAGGGGGACTTCAGGATCCGACATGTCGCCGGCTCTATCGACAGACAACGAAATCGACAAAATGTCGACGAAATGGCCGAGGCATCCACGATTTCCAACAGCTGTACTATACCTAATACTTCACTACACATGGACCCCTCGTCACCGCGATCACGACCGGATCCGATAACAAGTCATGACCACCTGCTGGTGCTCTCTGATCACGGTGATGATGACCTTGTTCAAGAACTGTCAAGAACCTCTTCCACACGTGCACGCGGGTTCGTGAAACGTGCGTGCGTTCTCCGTCATAAGCGACAATTATAAGCTCTACACATCAGCTTACCGCTTCTGGTGTTGGTGGGTATATTGCCGCTGGCAGCAGTTACCCAACTATACACGACTGGTTATATAACACATATGCGGCTCTTCAACATATATGTGTGCGTACAAAATTTATACAAATCTTCAGCGTCATTTTGTAGTGTTTAGGTCTGTAGAAAAAATTAAGCCACAGTCACCTTCCCGCCGCATGCTTCGCATAGCATCGATGCCTACGGTACGTGGGATGTGTCGAATTTTTCTATTTCTTAGTTAGTTGCATTTTTATGCATTCACTTGTTTGTATAGCCCATAAGTCCGCATTGTCTTTTTTAATGGTTCCTTTCAACACTGGAATACACAATAAAATTATTTATAAGCCAACAATACTGTCGCCATAACGCCGTTTGCTATTCTATTCGATGTCCCTTCGGGCGACGACAAATGCTTCGTTCAGAGTTATTATACATGTCGCCGAGACGCAGCTATAACGCCATTTTTTTCTCGCTATGCCCTTCAGTTGAGTATTCGAGGCCTATTACACAAATGGATACACGCATTCATCGTGTCTGCAAAGTGTGTGTGCAACGGACGTTAATGAGGCCACGATGACAGGATTAAATCACCGACGTCATTCACCTCCCGAGAAAATCGAATAGAAAAATGAAAGCACGGTGTCGAGCCGCCATACCTAAAGCATGACTACACAGAAAGACTGCGGCGGGAGCGCTAGGAGGTAGCCACTTAGTCTTCATACATGAGTTACACTCGGTGTTTAGGCTCTGTGAGCGAATCAACTGTCTCTTTTTATGCTTCTGTATATTTTACGCTGCATTTATTCCGCCTGCCCTTGATAGTTTCTGCAAGTCACTGCGTTCGTTACCTACCTATGAGGGATGAGGCGTGCCTGGATATGTGCGTTAGTGCACGCAGTAGCGAAATGTTGTTACGGTGTCTCAATGACCAGCTGCTGTTAGGCACTCGCTTATAGGACATTCACCTACAGTTTGCGTGTGAGTGTAAATGTTTCAGTCGCAACAAAAATAAGCAAGCAAGGTGCCGGTCGTTAGTGTGCGTCAATATGACTGTTACAGTAATTGAGTTCAGCACAGAATAAACCACTGAATTTTTTTTGTTTCCTTCATGAAACCGCTCTTTTCGGGTGACGCTTTCTGCCTTTCTACATTTTTTATTGCGATAGCAATTATATGGACAGTCTCCGCTGACTTTTGTCCGTCCTCGTCGCCGCCGCCGTCATGCACCGTATATATGTATGTATATATATATGTAAAAGGCCCCAAAGAAAAATAATTCAGAAAAATGCTCCAGAAGCGCGGAATCGAACCAGTGTCCTCTCGCGCCGCAGCGCGTGGCGGTAACCACTACGCCACGAAGCGCACATCCTTCAGGTAGCAAACGGCGAGCGTTATTTACACACCCTTTACCGCTGGCAGGACTCGGAGACGGCAGGCGCTTATAAGCGTTTCTTCATTACCAGCGAGATGGCGCAATGTGCGCGCTGGCGTTGGGCGCTGGGCGCACTTTGAAGGTCGTCGCCCCGCTCCTGCGAACGCCGATGCTCTGCGCCCTACAGGCCGTGGTCGCCTTCATGCGCCTATCTCAAGGAAAGAAGGGGGGCGGGCGGAAGGTTATATGTCTTGTGCTTTCCCCTCGATGTCCGCGCTGAAGTCACAGAGCGTATGAAGCTCACTTCGCTCGCTCCAGCGGCTGCGTTTGCGAAAGGAGCGCGCTGTTCAAACAGAAATAAGTAACAACTGCGACATTTAGTTTGCGCTCGTCCTGTGTGTACCTGTGCGTTCGTTTCGTGCGTCCTGCCTTACGTTTCAGCAGTGCGTTTCAAATATCGAGCTGTGACGCATGATAGTTCGCGCTCGTCCTGTGTGCGTTCTCTTCGTGCGTTCTTTGGGCTCGAGCAACGCGCTGGCAATTTCGAGCTGCTTTCCATTCTTCGCGTTACATTCCAATTTGATGCTATCGCATTCATTGCTTCGCCGTTGCTGCGAAACTGTGACTTTGTTACTTTAACGAGGTTGACGTATTATTGGCAAGAGTTAAAGGAGTACTCACACGTATTTTAAATATTTGCAGCCTGTTGCTCGAAATGAAAACGCAAGTTTCAAGAACCCTAAAAAGAGTGTCGTAGTTCTTGGGAAAGCAATAAATATGTTTTAAATACCGCTACTTTGAAAACGTGCTTTCGGCTTCGGTATCGAGGGGGTGGTTTCGCAGTGACGTGTAAACACAAGTCTTACGTCATGGGAAGACGGCAACTCGCGACCTTCTAGCAGCACCTCTGTCATTTGCTGTCAGTCGCACCTGGTTCACATAGAGAACGATGAGTGAATTGTTGGCCAGTGACTCCGACAGTGAATTCTGCGATTTAGGCTGCATGCAGGACGCAGAGTTCACAAACCCCGTGAACTGTGTTGACTCCTCGTGATAATGTCCATTCGGTGGGACTGGCTTGCAGATCCTGGGCGACGAAAACTTTAAAATCTAAGTAAAATATTTTATACCTGTTCTTTTGCTCCGGTGTGGGGCGAGTGCTGGCAGTGCACACAACAGAAGCGAGAAATGTCTGTTTTGCAGTGCCTCAAAACCGTGTCCGTACTCTTTTATAGGGCGCCGCCCCCACAGAACTGCACTTAAGATAGAATTAAAAAAAAAACGTAAAGGTAAAATCTGAGTTTGCGTAAATTCAACTAAATTGGCATTACAAACATACAGGTGCTTAGCTCTTTTCCGAGCTTAACTGCCTGCATTTATTGCTTCCAAATGGGGTACTGTTCTCATTCATTCCTAAGGACAATTTAATAAATGAAATATTACAGGTACCGCCAGGACAAATTCAGTGCCTCGTAAAATTAGCCATATCATCTTTTACGTTGGTGTAAGTTTATCGGATAAATACATTCCATTTCTCCCGCTTACTGAGTGCCACTAATCCCGTAAATCGGGTTGGCAATTGCCCACAAGTGTTGAAGATTGGGCGAGTTGGTTCGTCGTACTTGAACTGGTATAGCGCATTACGGGGAAGAAGAAACGGCCGAGCAGACCGACACAAGAGGACAGAGCGCTAACTTCCAACTGAGCTTTATTGTGAAAATGCATCAAATATGTAGACTTGCGCAAGCATACAAAAAACACCCTAACGCAACGCCAAGGTTCGGCACACCATCGCACCGTCACACGCCACAGATTCATAGACGGTTTCCTTGATTAAGGAAGGCCACTTCATGTTCAGATAAAGCCAACGAAGGGGCGCTGATACATCTGATCCCAGCTCTTGCTATACAATGCGCTTCAATAATCTCTCGAGTGATTTGTGACGGGTGCTTTCTTACTACTTCACATTGTTCAAAAATAGGGGAGCATCCACAATCGCGGCAGTGAATTCCAATGTGACCCTGAATGGCTTTGTGAACATTATAATGGTGCTCTTTTAGCCTTTCATTAAGGCAGCGCCCCGTTTGGCCGATATACCTCTTACCACATGAGAGTGGTATCGAGTAAACCACCCCACTTCACACGGCACAAACCGAGTTTTGTGCTTAGTTGAACAAACAGTGGCGCGTGATTTGAGGGGACTGACTGCTCTGCAAAGCCGCTGTAACTTATCAGGCGCCGAAAACACCACTTTCACACTGACCTTCTCCCCTATCTTTTTTAGTCGGTGGGAAATGTCATGCACATAGGGTAAAACCACGGGTCTTTTTCGGTCGTTAGATTACGGCTGAGCCTCGGAGTTGCAGTCTTTTTTCATCTGTTTTAATAGCTTTTCAGCTATAGATGCCAGTAGGATAGCTGGGTACCCGGCACTCAAAAGCCTTTCAGCTTGAGCTGCAAAGCTGCGCTGCATGACATGATGACATGATTTCTAAGGGGGTTGATGAGACAAAGATTTGTGATGCTTCGCTTAACTAACGTGGAATGGGAAGAGTCATAGGGTAAAAGGGGTTTTCCAGTTCTAGGTTCATATAGCCAGCACACATTGTCAGGTGAAAGAATCAAATTCAAATCTAAAAAGCGTAAGCTGTTGTCAGTTGGCATCTCATGAGTCAATAAAAGCGGTTTAAAACATTCATTGAAAGTCATCACAATATCGTCGGTTAGGTGCTGGCAGGTAGCGTCACTGCAGTCGATGAAAATCAAAAAGTCGTCTACGTAACGACATACTTTGGCGACAATATTTTGGTCAAGCATGCTCATCAGCAATCGGTCATGATATGCAAGGTATATGTCACTAAGGATCGGGGCGAGGCATGACCCGATGCAGACACCGCTATTCTGTATGTATGTACGATCATTAAAAAATACAAAAGTCGACTTGATATAAAACGACAGAAGCTCTAAGAGGTTACTGTTATGGACACCCGTAAGATTCTGCAAGGTTAGAATAACAGAGAGCTGAGCTAGTTGGTAAGTATCCATTTTATTCATTGTATTCATTGTAGTTGGTAAATATTCATTGGTAAGTATCCACGTAGACCGCCACGCGTGCCGGATTGATAGGTTCGCCTGTTGGATGAGCATGCGCAGATAAGTTTTCGTGCCTTCTTTCTTTTCAGCCGTTGTGCGTCTCTTCAGTTGTTAGTCGGCGTTTGTGGTGTCCTGACTTCCTTCTTGTGTCCGTGTTTGCACGCCCTGTCTTTTTACAATGAATTCTGCAAGGCTACAGCACCAAATGAATCAATGGCAACGTCAACACACTGTAACAACTTCCCATGCGGCAAAGAGTAATACAAATCTTTTATATCGACAGAAAATGCTTTTAAGCCCCTGTCGTTCTGTTCAAAAAAGTTAACCAAAATGTATGAATTCCTAATTAAAAGGGGTCATCAATGGTGAGCAAATTGAGCTTTTCTTGCAGAAATAATGCCACAGTTTTTTGCCATGTTCCTCTCTCTGTCACAATTACCCGCAAGGAGCAATCGACCTTGTGTGTTTTGGCCGTGAAGAACACATCAAGGCTGAGTTTCTTGCACTTATCTACTGCTTTGGAAAGTTGTTCCAAACCCAAGGTAGTGCACAACTTTTTTTGCTTGGGATTGTGTCGTCCTCAGCTCTAAAGACAGAATGAACGGCTGTGGTCGCTTTCTCAATAAATAAAGAGTTAGGTAAAACGAGAAAGCCTCCCTCTTTGTCAGAAGGTAACAGGGCTACTGAATTGCCTTTACAGAACCCCATGACTTTGTTAACTGGCAGTTTTTTGGTAGAAGGCATAAAACGCGAAATCACTCCGACGCCATCGGCAACACACCTGTCCCTTTCACTTTCAGGACATAGGTGAGCAGATCGTACGGTGAATTGGCCGGTTCCGCGGCGAACTTGGGTCCGCGGCACAACACCCGTCTAATCGCTTCAGGGAGCACAACACCGCGCAGAGTGTGCACAGGGTTGCTCGTCACAGTCACCTTCTTGGGGGTCATGGCACGAAGGTGGAATAGCATATGCTGCCACAGGTATTCCGCTTTTCGGTCAATTGAAGCAGACAGTTCTCGCCACTTCATCTTCGCTTTAATAATGCCTTCGGCAGTATGGAGTTTGAGGCGCAAAGCGTCCCTGTAGAAGCGAGCCTGGCGTAGCC
>NC_051177.1:115595969-115623194 GCF_013339695.2 Rhipicephalus sanguineus
GTCACGACGAACCAAACTTCTGGACATCTCGGGTTCACGCGTACTCTCGCGCGTATCCGCCACAAATACTACTGGCCTAAACTTTCCCGCACTGTCAAGCACTACGTTAAAACCTGCCGAGACTGCCAGCGGCGCAAGACTCCGTCCATGAAACCTGCTGGTCTTTTACAACCCGTTGAACCCCCACGAGTGCCTTTTCAGCAAGTTGGCATGGACTTACTTGGTCCATTTCCCAAATCTTCAACTGGTAACCGCTGGATAGTAGTTGCAACGGATTATTTAACACGTTACTGCGAGACGCGACCTCTTCCAAGAGCCACCGCTAGTGATGTCGCCGACTTCTTCATTCATGCTGTCGTCCTTCGTCATGGCGCACCAGCAGTGGTCATTACCGACAGAGGCACCGCCTTCACCGCCCAACTTCTGGAAGAAGTGCTGACACTTAGCGGCACCGTTCACCGCCGGACGACAGCATACCATCCGCAAGCCAACGGCCTCACCGAACGGCTCAACAAAACCATTGCTGACATGCTCTCCATGTATGTGGACGTGGATCACAAGAATTGGGACCGCGTTCTACCATTCGTAACCTTCGCATATAACACCGCCGTCCAGGAGACCACAGGATTCACACCTTTCCGCTTGCTTCACGGCCGCGAGGTTACCACGATGTTAGACGTCATGCTACTACCTGACCCATTTGTGGCCACCACAGAAAATGCTGCCGAGTATGCTCAGCGCGCCGAAGAAGCTCGTCAGCTAGCCCGGTTTCGCATCCGCTCTCAGCAACAATACGACGCTCACCGATACAACCTTCGTCATAGAGAGGTGACGTACGAAACCCGGAGAAAAAGTATGGATATGGACTTCCCGTCCGCCACCGCGGCAAGTCCGAGAAACTCCTACGTCATTACTTCGGGCCCTACAGAGTTCTCGAACGCCTCAGCGACATCAACTACCGAGTTATTCCTGAGAGCAGCACACGATCTTCTCGTCGTGCACCACAACCGGACGTAGTCCACGTATCTAGGATGAAGCCATATCACTCACGCTGAGGACTTCCCCTTGCCTTTACAACATCGAAAGCATCGAGGCGATGCTTTTTGAGAGGGGGAGTAATGACACGTGCATACAGCGGGTCTTTGTCTGTTGTGCGAGGCAGTTTTGCTATTTGTGCGTGGCGGAGTTTTTTGGCGGCTAGTAGAAGAGGACAACGACGTTCAGCTCGATTGTAACTGTCGTGCTGAAAGCCGGGCTGTTATTGACTTTCGTTTTTATTACCGTGACAATATATATATATATATATATATATATATATATATATATATATCTTGAAGAGATTTCCTATGTGGGAGGGGGGACGGAGGAGGGATTGAACCTCCACTCCACTTCTTTGGGTACGCCAATGTCGGTGTGCGTAGAATTACAGACCTGAACCCACGGAGAAAGAAGTATTTGAGGAGGAGAATCTCGCGGCCGCGGCAGCGCGCGAGGGCGGCGCGATAGCGTCACGGCGGAATGCGGTTACGCCGAAGCCCGACAGATGACGCTTTCGGCCTGTTGCCATCTTTTACATGCTCCTCTAAGGACGCGACGCATAAAAATCGTGATAGCGCTTCGTACATTGTAAAATTTCTAAGATTTCTGTCTGTAACATCAATCGGTATATAAGACATATATTTTAGTTGCAGTTCCTAATCGATACTGCCAGAATTATAGGCCGTACAGCGCTTGAAACGAACTGCTAGTAGTGGCCCCTGAGCAGACGACGTCTGCCGCCGCATGAACGCGCCCCTCGCTCCTCGCTCGCATGTTGTGCGCGCACATGCGTAGGTGGCCTTGGGACGGAAAGTTCCCTTCTGCGATTTGCTGGTTTCTTTCTCTTTAGTGCTCTCAGTGGGTTCCGCGCGTTGCGGCGGCGGCGCCGACTCCTCGATGTTTGCGCGCGCTTTTCACGCCGCGACAAAGGAGAGTGCTTTGCAGATTTCGACCAGTGCTTCTTCAGGATGGGGCGGAAATGTGTCGTGCCGAACTGCAGCAGTGGGTACGCGTCCTGCAAGGAGAAGGTAATTACCATCGAAGTTCCTAGTGACCCAGTGAGGTTGGAAGCGGGCTCGCGCCATACCAAGAAAAGACCGACAGCTGACGCCTCGTGACTACGTTTACGAGAAGCACTTCTCGGACAGTGACATAGACAGGTGGCGCTATTATGGCGAACTTGGTGGCGAAGTTATCCTTGACAAACCGAAATGGCCAGTGCTGTTACGACACGCCGTGCCTTCAATCTTTCCGCGCGCTGTCCCAGATACTCGTCTGCTGTTCTGAAAAAAAAGACAACGTGAAATTTCGACCACCTGGGGTTTTGTAACGTGCACCTAAATGTAAGCACACGGGCCTTTAGCATTTCGCCCCCATCTAAATGCGGCCGCCGCAACAACCTAAATCTTAATTGATGGCATATAGGGTAAGTCCCATCATTCGTTGAAATAAATTATACTTAACTCATTGTGTTGACGTTATCAAAAGTTATAGATTTCGCGTTGTACAGAAAATATCACGCTGGTAATTTCCCTGTATGTGACGCCATTTTTCTCGTTAATTTACAGAAAAAACTTGGAGTGCGCTTGAGCTTCGCCTTTAAGAGTAGAACGCGATAGCGTAATCGGGCCCCGTGCGCGTCGCCTTCTCAATTGCTAGCCTCACAGACAAGGACGCCGACACCGGTATTTCTGCGAAACAGGCTCTTTAACGCTGTCGCGTTAAAATATGGAGCCGGCGAGGACGCACAAAAGCACATCCATTCGGGCGCGAACGGCAAATCGGCGACGAATGGCCTTCACCCGACGAGCTTCGTCGGAGAGCGCGGCGAGAGGGACGCGCGCATTTTTCCTTCTCCGCCAGCGGACTCTCACGACAGAGGGCGCGTGAGCGATGTGCCCGATTTCGTGACTTTGTTAGGACGCCCGAGCGAGCGCAGTTTCGCCTCCTCAAGAATTCTTGCTCCGTGCCTCAACCAGTCGGTAACCATTCATTCTAAAAGACTGCGCGTGCAGACATGGACACAAGACAGAAGTCAAGGCACCACAAACGCTGTTAGTGGACAGTATCGGCTGGGTTTTGCCGCCGCCGTCATGCACCGTATATGTATAACTATGTATATATGTATAAGAGACAGGAAGAGAGCAGAGTGGGTCAGGGAACAAACGGGGTTTAAGGCAACGCCTCCTCTAGAAAGATGCCTGCGGAGTCGCTGGCTATCCCATTGTAGCCGTCCTGCCTTAATTGTGGTCGCTTGTCGAGAGATGGCGCCACGTTCTCCCCTATTCTTTTCAATGGGGTTAGCGTGGTCTGACGTCGAGGGGGGTAATGTGCGCATGCGCAAATGTGTGTTGCAAGCGGCCACCGCAAGGATCGCCAGCTACTGCACTCATTAGAAACAGTGAAGGAGGAAAAGGGTAGGCCAGGAGGTTTTTGGCTCACGCGGCCGGCATCTTTCTAGAGGAGGCGTTGGTTAAGGATATCATAGTTGAAATCAAGAAGAATAAATGGATATGGGCTGGGTACGTGGCTCGTCGGCAGGATAACCGGTGGTCAACAAGGGTAACTGACTGGATTCCAAGAGATGGCAAATACGTGAGGGGGAGACAGGCAATTAGGTGGGTAGATGGGATTAAGAAGATTGTAGGTACAATGTGGCAGCAGAAAGCACAGGACCGGGTTGATTGGCGGAACATGGGAGAGGCCTTTGCCCTGCAGTGGGCGTAGACAGGCTGATGATGATAATATGTATAAAAGTCCCAAAGAAAAATAATTCAGAAAAATGGTTCGGAAGCGCGGAATCGAACCAGTGACCTCTCGCTCTGCAGCGCATGGCGCTAACCCCTACGCCACAAAACGCAGATCCTTCAGGTAGCTAACGGTGGCCGTTATATGCACACCCTTTACCGCAGTACTCAGAGACGGCAGGCGCTTATAAGCGTTTCTTCATTACCAGCAAGATGGCGCGAGGGGCCCAACGGGCGCACTTAAAGGCGTCGGCCAGCTCGCTCGCTTCTTCTAGTACTTGCGCAGGGAGAACCTTGCCCTTCCGCTGTCTGCTCACGCGGTAGTTGCTGCCGGGGCCCGTGATGTTTCTGCAGCGTAGCAGCGCGTCCATCACGGGCCGCTTTTCTTGCTATCGCATTCATTGCTTCGCCCTTGCGGTGAAACTGTGACTTTATTGTTGTCTTGAGATCTGCCTTGTATCCGTGTGCGCACGCCCAGCCTTTTACATTGGTGTGTCTGCTGTTACACTAAGAAAGACTGATTACCATGCCAACATCTCCTACACATGCATTTAATAAAGAAACAACAGACATGTTTCTCTCTTTTAATGTAGCAATGTAGTAACACTATACAATTTTGCTTTCAAGATGTTTTTTACGAGGTTACTGCTTGGCCTTCTTGATTCCCGCTGAGCCCTGCAAAAGTTATCGCGTCCAGCTTATCTCTATATCAGTCGACGAGAAACCGATACGCTTGTTCGCTGGTGCTATCATTAAGGCGAAAAGAGTGTCACAGGGCATAAAGTATACGCGCTGTACAACTCCTGCGCCATATAGATAGTTCTCATCAGTAGCAAATCTTCTTTCGTGCTGTATTCTCGGTTGAACGCACTTCTAGCGCCAAGTGAAGGCCCATCACGTGTCCTATATATACCTTTCGTGCCAGTGTGTCTATTTCGCCCTACTTTCGGTGACGCGCTCGCAGACTGCCCGTGTGCGGCGCAACTGATGTTTTTGATGCGAAAGCATCTTATGCTCTGAGCAGTGTCTGTTCTGCGGCGTCCGAACCCATACTGCCCTTGCGCCACCTCCTCCGGCCCACCACCTCGCGTGAGTGCGAGGTCGTGGGGTGCAGGAGGTGGCGTAAGCGCTACCTTCACTTCGTTTCTCTTCTCCCGTTTCACTCTCTCCGCCACAGCTGTGCGCTCGTATATACGCCTAGTGCGCGCCGACGGAAGCGCCATAGGCGGCGATCTCAATCATTGCTCTCGGGAAAGCAAGCAGACGGCCGCCGTGGTTTCCTACGTCGTTGTACGTGTGTTTCCGCGTTGTTCACGTTTCCGTAGTGAAATAAGCAACGTTCGTCGTATGTGTGGTGGCCGAAACTTCAAGGGATGGCGAATAACAATTGCTGTGGAGTGGAGTGCTCAAACACCTACAAAAACGCGCCCGGAACACGGTTTTACTCACTTACCACAAGGCCTCCTGAGCAAGAGCGACGGAAGCAATGGATCGCCGCTGTTCGTTGGCAAAGACGAGCCGCTTCGTCATTGTGCGGGTTAACACGTCGCTTCTTGTTCTAATGCTTTCGTTCTGCCATATCGGTGCTTGCTGGATGCACTCGACCATGTTGACACTGGTAGACGACCAACGTTACCAGCCTGAGCATGCGTTGGTTCGGTTCGACCGCGGTGCAGGGCACTTCGCTCAAACGTTCTATATTTCAGAAGTGTTGTAGTTCGGGCGAGTTGGTCATCCATGAACTTAGCTTGTACTAGCACGGTACATGTACCGCGCTATTACAAGCTAAGTTCTATATTTATTATTTACAGAAACAGAAATGCAGCAATGGTTGACTTCAGAAAGAACAAGAAGTGATTTAGACGTCACCTTTGTAAACAAAACAAAGCGGATGTTCACCACGAGCTGCACCTCATAGCTGGATCTTGTTACGCTGGTCTGCGCGACGCACCTTTGATATTCACCGGCATGACGATTCACTCCACGCGGACGTTCGTTCTCCTCCGCAGTCGGTCATCACATGTCTTCTCGGCGACCCTGTTCAAAACTTGTCACTGTCATCTCTTGTTACTTAACTCACAGCACTAGATCATCAAACAACACGTCTTCTGCGGTCGAGCGAACGATGCTATCACTAGAACGACATAACTTCTTCGCCGACTAACTCCTCACTGACTGACTCTGCCCCCGCGCGCTTGCCACGCTTGCTGCGCTTGCATTGCCTGTATCGGCTCGCGCCTGGGTTCGGGAAGGTGCGTATGATTCGTCTGTGCGTAGCACAGCGAAAGCTAGAGAAAGGGCGACATCCTCTCACCGATTCGTCTGCGGAATCGGACGGCGCCGCTGGCTCGGCTTTGCTTTCTCGAATATCCCGATCTTTCGCATTCGTTGGCTGTGTCGGTGGCGTCTTCTGCGGAGAGGGTAAGAGGCGCGCGGGCGCGCTCCCGGCGCCTTCTTGTTTTTTCGATGCGCGAGCTCTGTCGCTCTCGAACCGTCGGCGCCAGGCTTTCATGCCGTGGTTCGAAATCGGCGACGTGCGCTTAGTTAAGCGCTCGGTCGTGACAAACATCGTGCACAAGTCCGCTTTCGTAGAGGCCCGCGCCTTTCCTGCAGCTTCCGGTGCAGAATTAGTTGTCTGGCACCCGCACGAAGGGGAAATAGCAGCCGCGAACTTCATTCATCTCCTCACAGCAAAGCTGTGCAAAGCGCTGTCGTCTACTCGGCTTCCCGCATGTACTGTCGGCGGCGCCCGCTAGGTGGCTATCAGTGGCGCCTCTATAGGCGGTGCACAAGGCGTATAATGCGGCGCGCGCTCGCCCCCGTTGCACTCTCCTTCGCAACGGCGCTATGGACGCTCGCGAAGCTGAACGCAAATGGCAACGCCAGCAAGCGAATCTCAAAGCTACGAGGCTGCGAAAGCGCGCGTTTGCTGTGCTTCCGTCACTCTCTCTCTGTGCAACGGTGTGCGAAACGCCATGAGCAACGTCAACGTCGGCGCTAATTGCAGCGGCAGCGCCACCACCGCGGAGCAGAGGAAGGCTCGTGAAGCCGAACGTAAGTGTCAGCATCGGGAGCGGTAATTCAAACGCCTCGACAACCGCCGTCTCATAAGTCGCATAAGAGAAACGGAAACTCGATGCGCATCCCCCGCGATGCTTTCGCATCCCACCATGGTTGCCCGTAAGGGGAGATCATGAGTAATATTTTTTTTCCTTGATAAAGCGTTCCAATGTACCTCAAGAGAGCAGGTCAGTGGCTTTCGCTACATTTAAAACAACTCTTCAATATTTTCTTGAAGATTTGTACATTCTTTCGCAAGAAAACAGCTTACCTTGCTTACTTCTCTCTGCGTAAGTCAGTTTTCTGCTTTAGGAATAATTCGCACCACTTTATTATCTTTTTCAACACGAAGCTATTTTATGCCGGGGTCCACCAAGACTTCACTGTCATCATTTCCGTCACGGATGTCACTTCGGCAAAACGCACACGAGCAGATTACAAAGAAAAACCAGAAGAAAACATTTCGTTGGTTTTGATAACCTGGGAGTCTCACCCATGACGTCTTAATCTGCGACGATAGGTGCGGGCGCTCCGCCCACTGCGCTACCGACGCTAATCATGTATGAGGCTTCACAAACGCGCCTTATTGGCGGCGAGGACATACCGTGGCGCCGTCTGCCGGAATCTCTCTGTGACGTATAAAACGGCATCACGTGGTACCGAGTGCGTGGAGTGTTCGACGTCGCCACTGTTGGGCCACGGTTTTTCTCGTTTTGCAAGCGTCGAATGCACTTTTATTAGCTGTCAAGCAATCAGTGTGTTTGCCAGCGAAGGTTTTTCGTGGGCCAACGCGCTGTCATCGTCGCGTCGCGCACTCTCGACGGAGCGAGTGCGCGCGGAGCCATGGACACCGAACGCGAGTAGGCCACTCTTGTCAAAGGTGAGTTATGTAATTTACGTAATAATCTGTAACTCGAAGCATCCTCGCATCTCGTGTACATTTATGTTTACTGAGCAAGCGCGACATCGCGCACCTATCTCTTGCTTTTGCGTGGAAGTTGCGCGGCCGAGAGGTACCGTTTCGATCGTCGCAGACTGCCGCGCACAATTCACGGCAACGCCTTGCCCTAGCTTCGACATTGGTTATTACGTTCGCGAGATCTTTCGTAAAGGTATCCATGAGTTACTTTGCCGCAATAACAGTAATGTCCACAACGCTCGTGGTGAGTGCGGCTTACCCCTTTAGCCAGAAGTGTTGCCGCGGACGATGATTTATAACAGATATATTTTATATGTGGAAGTTCAACCGCATATATTTTTGTCTCCTTTATCCACGCTTCCGTTTCGAGTGCTTCTCTGCGAGGGGTACATTGACTGATGTGATATCATGCCAGCACGTGTGAATCGCTTGTTCGACTACTAATTACAATTACCGTATCTCGTTTTCAGCGACTCTGCCGGTCTCTGGCATCAACGAGTTCGTTGACCAGCAGTTCAGCCCATCGCGGCTATTAACGGAAGGAGAGGCAGTCTATGAGGCCGACCACATCCGAATATGCAGCGTAAAAGAACAACATCGAGACAAAGTCACTCTCGCTGCCCTTGTGCCGTGCGTCGCCGCGTTCCGGCGACGCTCGGTGTGTTTTCGACGGTCCAAGGCCCGGACAGGAAGGTTTTGCGACGGCACTGCTTCGGGAACCAGGCACCGTCTTTTCCAGCCTGGCGTGAATAAACGCTGCAAATTCCTATGTGTACAGTCACGGAAAGTCTCACGTAGTACTTAGCGAACATTTTAGCTCCAACGCAGCACCCAAAATATTCTTCGCGAAAGTGCTTGTTACACACGCGATAATGGATGCTGGGTTGCTTCCCCATTCTAAGCTTTATCAACCACGCATCTCGCTGCTTCTTGGTTTTGGGATATGCGTGGAAACTCACACCGGGCTCGGTCGAATACGTTCGGCACTGCGGCACAGAGCAATAGACCATGCTGAAGAAAAAACGAAGCTTCAACCTCGGGCATGAGATGCAGCGAGCAGCGTTGGCAAAGCCGTCGACGGCAAAGGAGAGTCACGTGATGGCGTTTACCACGTCATAGCGACAGCAGCGCCGGTCTCTCCTGTGGTAGCCCTCGAGGCCAATATCTCTCACACCTACTTGCTTTCACAATGACCTTGGTTGGCGGGGGAGGGGGAAGGAGCGGAGTCACCGTCGCGGATCGGTGAAGTACTGCATCATGGCACTAAGCAACGGCGACAGGTAGCGCTTCGGTAGTTACAGCTTCCGGTACAGCGAGAGGCGCCAACAGCGGAACACGGGTTCACAGCCCAAGCTACGAACTCTGCTTCTCGCGTTCCTGAAGCGCTGTGTAGTATACGCATGAGAAGAGGGGCAGATTACCCTGTTAATGGGGAGCGCACACCTTGGCGTTTCTCTCCTCAAATTACGACGCTTTAAATCAGTGCATATCCAGTGCCAGTGTTATCTGCTTGTTGATTTCATCTTGGCGCGGAATTCAGCATAATCTGTGTCGAGGTGTATGTTAACTACTTCAGCTACCGCAAAGGTTAAATCATGATTTTTGGCGTTAGTCTTCGGTATGGAGACCTGCGACTAGGCGTCAACATGGGTGCATCCACTTCAAACGGTGCTATAGCTGCTTAGCACCGATAGACATCGTGCAAGCTCTTATTGTACATTTATGCAAGTTCAACGTACAATGAACAATCAACTATACTCCTGCGAAGACACGGTTCACTTTCATGTTATACCGATTGCTATACGGAAGGGAACAATGTTATTTTTTTCTATACTATAACAAATTTCTATTGGATACCACTGAAACGGATGTGCGCTACAAGCGGGATTCAACAATGAGCATATCTTCTTTTTAACATTCGCGTCAACGATATTTCTGTCAGACGTTTCTCTATGAAGCAAAGTTTTGTGAAGTGTGCATTCGTATTAACATTTCATAGCAATGCGCCATAAGCGGGCTAAATGTTTCAGATTTAACGGTTTCCTTATAGAGTGCGCACAGGCCGCCTGTTATTTCTATCTCTTTGTGGTAACGCCTTAGCTCATGCTGTGAGTGTGTGACTGATTGAAAAGCTTTTAGGCTTGCCTTTATCAGGCTTCTCTTCGGGCTTCTTCAAAGATGTCAGACAGACAAAGCTTCTCTGTTCGATATATTTGGACATGTAATGTGAAGCCCATTTTAAGCATTGCTTTGCTGCAAGAAAATTTTCATGGACATCTGTTTTATCGGTGAAGCGTATTGACAAGCTTGAATGACGGTGCATACGACAGAGGGACAGAGCAGTTCCTCGAAAAAAGTTCGGTGCTTTCATCGATTGACGGGACTATACGGATAGTGCTAGAAGTTTTCGGTAGCGTACTTCAACAAGAACAGAGAGAGAGAGGGCAAGGTTCGATCAACTAGCGAATGCAAAGAATGGAAACGGGCGACAAGGCAGAAACACCCGAAAGCGACGGCACGCCATATGATTGCGCAAATGTGTGGAAAAGCACCGCACGCTATGTCCCGCCTTGTCAGCGAATACCGCCGTTTCTCGGTGTTCCCGTTGTACGGGCATGGCCCGAGGTGCCGACTATTCTGCTCGAAAAGTTGGCACACCGAGTTTTCTTTTCGATTATTTTTTCGCGCCTCTTCTGTTTGTAATCGCCCTGCTGTCGTCTCCAGGCATGATGATATGGAGATGGAAACAGCTGGAAGGCTTAGCACAACGCCGCAGTTATTTCCGACAATTCATAGTTCTATGCTTTGTGTTTCTTATTTTTTATATGTTTGGGCTTCCGAGTTTCCAGTTTTCGCAGTTCTGACGCCACTTTAACCCTTTTTTAATCGCCACGGTTGTAAGTCATCATCTCTTCACGTAATGCCGATCCGTTGGCTTCAATTCCCATCGCGGTGATTTTTGTGGGTTTTTCTCACGTTATATTCTGTTTATGTGAACGAGGAAAAAAAAGGACCTACTAGAACATGGAAGGAACGGCTTTTGTTGGAGCGAGAAAGGATCCGCTCACATCGCCGAGAGAATATGCCTTTTCGTACGCGACATCCTTTTAACTTATCCCAAGTCTTCGCAATTGACTTCCAGAGAATTTGTTGCGAGTACGCGCCTGTGAGCATGCTCAATTGCAAAGTTGCTGTGGCGTGTTTCGCAGCGAAGGCTTCTGCTGATTTAAATCTGCGCCTCGTGACCAAAGCCTTCTGATGCGGAACCTCCAAAATTAGTGAAACAGAGGATGTCGCCAGTACAGTATTTGAGTATTCGCATAAATATTTCAAATGTACCTTCTGCCACATATAATCAGTCAATGAAGAAAGCAGATTTTAGCCGTCAGATAGAAGGCAATAAAATCAGTGGGTTCAGTAACAGCGCTATGCGTAGGACGGCCTCACAGCTGATGCAATTTTACGCCATGGAATATTGGCCAGTGCCCCTTCACGGCGATGTCCCAGCGTAACTGAACGGGCAACAGTTTCTAATAATTATATTTCGAAAGAATGGCTTCGGTTCAACTAGTTTCAAGCGGCGACGTTGAAAAAATATGCTTTCATTTAGTAACATGCGCATTTGGGTACTTCTTCTTAAAATAATTTAAGGTTTTACAAGCCAGTACTATTATACCTGTATGACACACCGTATTGTGGAGGACTGCCGTGCACCTAATAACATTAACTGCGCGGATGTGATTCGCATTCCGCGTCCATCCAAATGCGGCTGCCATGGCCGGGAAGTGAGCCCGCATTTCGAGCTTTGCAGCACCATATCTCAGCAGCTAAGCTAGGACAGCGGGTGGCATTTATTCATCTCCCTCGGATTCGAGAGCTTCTTCTCACGTCTCGTAATTATTTGTCTTTTATAGATTTTAGCACGAATGTGTTTTACGCCGGGGTCCACCACGGCTCCACTGACGTATTTCCGTCACAGATATGACGTTGTAAAATATAAAGACTAATAGATGGCAAAGAAAAAAAAACTAGAAGAAAAAGTTCCGTCTCCAGGAGTCAAACTTACGACCGCTCGCTACTCATCGCGCGGCGCGAAACGATTAGGCCACAGACGGCACGTTCTTCGTCATGCTAACGCCGAGCTATTTATATACACCATTTACCGGGGCGGTACTCAGAGATCGGCGGTACATCAGCGTGTTTTCGTTATCACTAGCGAGATGGCACGAAGGGCTCGAAGAGCGCGCTTTAAAGATCCACGCCCCACGCGTCGCGATGAGTGCGCGCCTCTACAGGGCGTGGCTGCTCGTGCGCGTGCTTATCTCTTGATGGCGGTGGTTTGTACGTCTTGTGCTCTCACCGCAAGTTTGCGTTGAGAGCACGAACGTCACTTTGCTCACTGCAGCGGCCGCTTTTGGGAAAGGAGTGCGCTGCTCACACAAAAATAAGTTACAACTGAGACAGTTCGCGCTCATGCTGTGTATATTCGTTCCCTGCGTCCTTTCTGCTTGAGCTCCGCGTCGCAAGTTTCGAGCTGCTTGCCGTTCTTCGCGTGACATTACAATTTGTTGCTATAACATTCATTCCTTCGCCTTTGGGGCGAAAGAATGCCCAACAAACGCTCAACTACGTCTGTGAAGACACGTTTCACTTTCGTAATATACCGATTCCTATGACAGAGGGATCACCCATGTTTTTTTTTTGTTTTTTTTGCAAGGCCCTGGATCTGCAACACCAGTCGTATATGTCGCGTTTACCCCACTATATTTAACGTACTTGCATTGCTTCAAGAACGTTATTTGAAACTGCTATTTTGAACCCTCTATGTTGTAGGTTCCACTTAGTCAAGAGCAAAAGTGTAGCCGGCGCCTTATATGTGCGCCAAATCCTTACCTCATAGATGAAGTAGTGCTTCGACGCTGAAGCAACGTGGACAGCTGGGAAAGTTTCTTGGTGTTCAAAGCTTAATTAATTAGCGCTACTGTTAAACACGGACATAGTCGAAGCTCGTGTTTTTTAAAGACGACAGTCTTTCTTGGGGAACTTAAACGCAGAAATTTTGGTCTGTCTCTCTGTCTTTCCGTTTGTCTGCCTGTCACCCGATTCAGCCACTCGGCCAAAGTTTAACCACTTGCAGAACGCCCAGCCATCTTGAACTGGTACCGCCGTTCATACTTGTGAACATTGTCAATCAAAAAGCAAATGTTACGCATATCTGAGGCGCAACATCAATACATAACTATTAGGTAGTGTGTTCCTTTACTAGAAAATACATAGATACTTAATTCTAAAGATCCTAGTGTTTCTTAGGCTGCGTGGAAAATGCTAGTGTTTTTTGGGCTGCACTGCAAATATATTGGTGGCTAGTAAGGAAAAGGAAGAAGGCACCTAATTTCTGTCTGCCTTTAGGCGACACGGTGCAGTGCCTTTTAGGGGAGGGGGTATGGGGAAAAAGTAAAGTATAAAGAAATAGGAAAGGAAGTGATAGGAGGCGACGCTATGAGCCAGATGCGGCGATTCAACACAGAGGAGGAGGACTCATGTAGTGGCCGGCAGACGACTATCGCCTTTCGACGACATTTGCAGCGAAGCACGTAGATACGCGGCCAATTTTTTTTTCTAAACGACTGTAGCCGTGTCCCGCGCCGTGCATTGTTTCCATGGTACGGCTGCCGTTTTATCTTGCCAGACCTCTGTCGTCCACGCGGACCATCAAAAAAGTTATTTCACGATCTCCATGAATGGATTCCGTCTTAATAGTCCATCCGCGCCTCTACGGTTTTCTCTCGTCAACTGTAAGTAAATCGCGAGCTCTTAGATGCCATCTCTAAACGATGTTATCCAGTGAACAACTATTCAATTTACTCGCTGTCTCAGCCAGATTCATACTATTAATGAAGCCGGCCCTCAGACACGTGTCTTGCTTGCACTAGATGAAGACGATACTCCTATCTTTGATCGATGAAACATAGTCACTACTTATCGCGCAAACTTATTACCCAAACGGTGCTCATTGGGGCTGCAGAGCCTATGCTGCAGAGACGACACTAGAGAAGGCTACTCAGGTAGCGCAAGAAACAGGCAAAGTGATAACTCTGTCGAGAGGGGCCTGGCCCTGCGGTGGACATGAGGACGATCGTGACAATAGTGATAGCGTGGTTACTGAAAGCTATGTTCTGAAGAATAAAGTGAATAGAGCAGGCAGCGCCGTTGACTGAGAGCGTAGACATTGCGACATTTCCGAAAGCACTCTGCTGAGTTGAGGCTTCAGTGCACCAGCAGGTGACGTTAGCGATACATCAGACCTCCCTCTCGGCCAGTTCTGAAACACCATACACAAAGTCCGCATTATTGACTAAGTATACATCTTTAAGTCCGGTTAGGTGGGTTTCAAATGCACGTATATTATTCCTGTAATATATAGATATAATATAATAATTAAAACAAGTATCCCGCTTTTGCCCATCGCTTGTAGTTTTGGGGGCGCATGTAAGTTGCCGTAAAATTCGCTTAGTGACTGAACAACCGCATTGCTTCACGCACCAAGATAACAACACCCTAGTACTGACAAACATTCATCACAATTCGGACTACGGAAATCTCCCTACTTTTTTTACTTCCTTTCTGAGCGGCAGTAGTGATTTAAGAATAGGGGAGACGTTTACTCCTGCAAACCGCAAGGGAGCATGGTGCAGTGTCGGTGGGCAAAAGGGTGCGCAAGAAGAGAGAGGAAAGCAGAGGTCACTTTCACGAGTAATGAGTGCCCACAACACCGGCCCACGTTACTCCTTTCCCGATTAGAAATGCCCTGTGGTACTGAGTATCGAACCCATTACCTGCCGCTTTGGAGGCAGGCGCTCTATCCATCTGACCACCACTACGGTGGCCCTCAGTGACAGTTAAGTGCGACAGCCAAAGAGTCGATGGTGTGGTTACAGCGTACGCCTCCAACGCGCGAGGTACTGGGTTCGATTCCGAGTGCCCCCGTGCTACCTACCAGATTTTCTAATCAAAGAAGAAGTACCCAGCGGTGACACTAAGTGTTGTGACTACTGATTTGCTCGAGAAGGTGGCGCCTGTTTTCCTCTTCCTTCTTTCACTCTCCTTCCCCAAACGACAGTTTGCCGTGTTCTCTTGTGGGTTACAGAAAGAAGCAGCTTTTCTCTCCTCAAGCCACTACTGACTCTTCCGCTCTAATTTTACATTCTTCACTTCCAACTTTCTCCTAACCAGTTTGTCGGTGTAAGCAGCAAACCCAACTTTCCCGCCCAGGAAACCGCCCTGCATTTTACATCCACGCTTGCTTAAGGCGTGAAATTGTTCCATCGCTTCGAGATCGTCACGTGACCATTCGCCGCATCTTATTTTTACTTCCCCCATGAACACGGCTCAGTCGGGACATGGAGTGTTGCCTCGGCTTGGGGTCATTGACATAATTGTTTTCGTTGTCTCGCACTTCCTTGCCATCAATCCTATTTTTGTAAAACAAATCCCATTCCTTCATCCGGTCTTCTCAAAACCCCGCGGGACCATAAAGGTGGAACCTCAAATCATGTGCTCGAGGCGTTCTTGCAGCCGATTTCATCTATTCGAACGGGGCGCAAGAAATTATGCGCTTGCGTCGTCATTTATTTATCATTGATTGTAGCCTGTCCGATCAGCATGCGAAATAACGGCCGAATTCCCCGCAATCCTTTTGAAATGCCTCGGGCAGCCATTAACTAGCTGAAACGGCGTGTCCTCGCTGCTTTCATTGCTGCTGTTGTATAAGGTACTATTCAACGACTCACGCTATCGCGTTCTAATCTTGAAAGCGAAGTTCAAGCGTCCTCCAAGCTGTTACGTTTCGCCGCTGGATTTCCTAGTCGAGCGAATGCGCACCTGTCGCAGCGTGTAGCGAGAACGGTGCGTGCCACCTCCAAGAAGTGGGCTGCATTCAGTGCGGTGGCTTCTAATTATTCACGCCTGAAAATGGCTATCGGTATCGGCGGTTCCTTATTTTCCAGGCATGCCAGAAAATTTGGTGCGGTTTCTGTTTTTCTAGTCCTCTCTTTTCTTGAACGTCCCGGTAAATAATGAGCGTAAATAGGTGGTCCAGGCTTTCGCATTTCCCGCGCTTCCAATGGCACCATAAGAAGGCGAAAGAGATAACTGCAAACAAATTAATGAAGGGACGTGCTTGAGAGTCGTGGTTTTCGCAAGGACGGCTCGGAACTCTGGATACGTGACCGTGCACCGTGCGGTGAAATCCTATAGCTTCATTATTGAATACACGACCACGAGGCATTGAAAGGCAAACGATAAGATGGAGAAAAAGTGTGTGCATGCGTGTGAGTGCCTGTGTGTGTGTGTGTGTGTGTGCGTGAGTGTGTGTATGTGAATGCATGTGTGAGTTAGAGTGTGTGTGTGTGTGTGTGTGTGTGTGTGTGTGTGTGTGTGTGTGTGTGTGTGTGTGTGTGTGTGAAAGTGTCTGAGTGCATAGCAGTGAGTGCCTGTGTGTGTGAGTGTGCGTGCGTGTGCGTGTGTGCCTGTGAGTGTGCGTGTGTGAATATGTGTGTGTGAGATAATGTGTTTGTGCCTGTGTGTGCGTGCGTATGCATGAGTGTGTGCGTTTGCGTACGTGTGTGAGTGTGCGTGTGTGTGTGTTCGCGTGTATGTGCGCGTGTGCGTGTGTGTATTTGTTTGTTTGTGTGTGCTTGTGTTTGAATGTTACTGTTGCTAGAAACTCTTGCTAATACTCTAACGTATACAGAAGCTGCGCATAGTAATTTTTTGCCAAAGGACAGCGCTGATTGCGCCGGATAATAATTGTCAGTTTCTGTTCTGTTCTTTGTAATTTAGGTGTAGCTTTGTTTTTTTTTCTCTCTCGCAGCATTCTTACAAATCACTGTCTAAGGTCTAAGTTTCTCGATTAATGGCGTAGCTCTGCCTCTCAGTCCCCTGAAATAATCACAGAGGCGTACTTTTTGCCATATTTCAGCGCACTTTGTTGGAAGCAGGCGTCTCCGACGAAGTTTCGTGAAAATTAACTTTATTTCTATTTCAATTTAGTCCGGGCTCATTCAATCGAGAATGAAAATACTTTTTCAGACGACAGCAGAGCTTGTGCCCGTTCAACTTATTACTGAGTCTTCCCGCACTCCTCTTCTAACCTTCGGATATCATGTTATCTTTCTTGTAAGAAACACACAAATCTTCACTCTTCTTTCCAACGTTGCGATATCACCGACTAAAAAGTTCAATGAACTTATTTGTCGCGTTTTCTGAAATCAATATTGTTCTTTCTTTTGTGCTGCTCCACAATGAAGGAAACTCGCATTGGTATTGCTTCTATTTGGTTTTTAGCCATTGCACACTTGTAGTGAGAATTCTACTTCATACGCGATAATGACTTCTTTATTTTTTTTCGTTTAAGGAGTTTCGGAAAATCACCCTCCATCGCAGCACATATTCCTTTTATGATGAGCGCGAAGCAGTCTCAATTGTGAGGTAAGAAAAATAACGAAGAAACGAAAAACTTATGTTAATGGTTAACTGAAGCACCATTTATACAATAAGTGAGTTTTTTTTTTTTCCTCAGTGGTGTCGCGCAGTCACACACAGTGATACTTATACGGCCTGCACCATGATCTCACCTTATACGCTCGCTTTGCATTTGAAATGACCACTAAAACAAATTGTTGGGACAGCGTCGCTGCGTGCGTGCGTGTTTGCGCGCACTGCGCTCTTGCAACAAGCAGAGCCCTTTTAGACCACTATTATTCGCTATGTTTAAATGCGAGGCATTCATTAGCGAAACCAAGGTACTTTGAGCGTTTCTATCTATCTATCTATCTATCTATCTATCTATCTATCTATCTATCTATCTATCTATCTATCTATCTATCTATCTATCTATCTATCTATCAGCCTACGTCTGGGTGTTCACGCGATCGCCTCCTTAACTTGGTGTAGACCAAAACTGACATGGAAGGGTAAGAGGACTTGACAAATATGAGTGTCTGTTCATGACATGAATAACGTGAAAATGCTGTCGTGTACGTTGTCAAACTCTTTCCTCCAGACACATGGGACACATACCTGTTTATACCGGTGTGCAGTATACCGGGCCGCGGTATACCGGTATGCACCACAGGTGATTGACAGTTTATATCTACCCAGAAACAGCGAGAACAAACATTGGTAACTTAAACGCGAGAGCGTTAAGAAAAACCGACATCGGCAGCGTTGACCCGACGAATCAAAGAATAAAAATTTGCTTCGCAGCAGTAATCGAACCCAAGCATTCTGCGTGGCAATAAGGTATTCTACCACAGAGCCACGTCAGGTCTAGAAACTCGTTTGGAAAAACGCCATATGTAGGCGTAATGTCGGTGCAACGTCATTTGGGGTTGTGGTGTTGGCTATCTGATTTTATCACAAAGCAATAAACACTACATAGGTACTCGTACGATACAGGCGTCATGTCAGGTTAACATCTGTGGTTCCAGTGTTGGCTCCACGTTTATAGCAGTCTAATAAACATTACATTTGTATTCCTATGATTCAGTAAGCTATATTCAAGCGTTGCTCGATACCGGAGAAATACGCTAACGAAAGTTACGTACGATATTCACATAATCACACCGTGAAGTGCACTTCGTTTCGATAATACTGACGTATGTGCCCTAACGTGAGTGCTGACGTTACGTGAGACCATAAGTTACCATTTAAACGCCAGTGTTGCCGACTTGCCTGGTGAGCCCACGATGTGCACCTAACTGCTAGACATACAAAAACACGTTGATCCACCTCGTAACGGTTGACACAAAGCCATGAAATGCAGCATATAGAACTACTCGCTGACTGCTTCGCATAAAACCGATTCTCACAAGGCGTGGGATCTGCCGAATTTTTTAAATATATGAGGCTCACATTTAATTCACTCTGTCGCGCCTACATACGAAATTCTTTCGCGCATATATATAGAGCCTAAATACAGGGTAACAGCTTTTAAAGGGCTTCGTCAGAAATCGCCTTTCCCTTTAAAGTGAGGATAAAAGGCAACGCAATGGTGAGGACATCGATCAATATTGCGTTTTCGGCCTAGCACCAACAAGGCTTTGTATGCGTTCCCTTATATTATTCAAACTCCTTTTGCGCCGAAGCGAGGGAAACCTTGCAAGAGACCTCGCGTCGGCTGCAGGAAAGGCGAATCGTCCGCAAACGCATTCATTATGGCCGCTATTGGCGACTTCACGCAGCGATGCCTTCAGCCGTAACTCTAAGCGAACAATCTCACCATGCGCGCTGATTATGGGACTTCGTATTATTGCACCCTTTGTACACATTCATATCGTAACAGTTGACTGTCGTCAGCGAACGACACGCCAATTGCGCAAATGTGTGCGTGCAAAGGCAGCTGTTGTCAGGCGATGCACGCGGTGGGAAGCTCAAAGCGTTACGTAGTGCGTGCTAGAGGGAGCGTGGGAAAGAAGCGACACCTAAAGAAAAAAGAAACTACAACGATAAGCAGCTGCAGAGAAATCGCTGCGGCCCCATAACCACCGCCTTTGTCTCCCACGGGTAGAGCAAACAGTGCCGACCTCAGCCAGGCTCTAAGGGATGAAGGGGGATAAAGGAAAGGAAAGAACAAAGCGACAGCAGGAAGGGCGCCAGGATTACGGAGTGGCCTTCGCGTCACCGCCAACTGTCCCCAAAAGGCGATTGCTCGCCAAGACGGATGCGCTGCTCCTGTCAACACAGAGAAGGGCGCACGATCTTTCTTGCTTTATCGTGGGGAGCTCCATATCCACGTGGCTTTGATTTGCCTCGCTGCGCATTGCCGCACCAAAAGAGTGAACCTTTTAGCCTTGGGCTCGTTATTATACCTGCTTTTGCGAGCCTCGCGTCGTAGAGGAAGCCGCGCGTTCGGAGGAAACATTCAGCACGAAGTTCTGGACTCTGATTCCTTTCACTTAGCTGAGTTTACATCTTGACCTGAATTCTGAACTAAAATATTAAACGTCTTCCACACCAGTGTTTTTTGTGAGAGAGGCAATACAAGGGTCGAACTGTGAAGGTTCTTCTTTGACAAATGTTCTGTGACACTGGCTTCTTACCATGGCTAATGGGTATGTCCGGTATCAGTGTAACCTGAAACTTTGTCTAACCTTCGATAAGGGTCCACCGCGGAGGAGCAGGGGTTATGGTGCTCGGTAGGTGAGGCGAAAGTCGCGGGTTCAATCCCGGCCGCGGCGGTCGCATTTAGATGGAGGCGAAATGCTAGAGGCTCGTGTCAGTGCACGTTAAAGTGCATCATATGGTAGAAATTTCCGGAGCCCTCCACTACGGCCTCTCTCGTAATCATATCGTGGTTTTGAGACGTAAAATCCCCGTTATTAATATTTAACCTTTGGTAATGATACGGCAAGTGCTACTTTTGGTAGACACCTGCTTACAGATTCCTCCAGATTCCTCCTTATAGCAGGGAAGTAAAAAATTTACTTGCGCGAATGAAATATTTCAATGTGGGATCACAAATTTTTTGCTTCAGTATCAGACATAGGTCGGCAACAAATGTGGAGCTCACTCAGACTCACTCCCGAATTATATTTTGCGCTTAGGATTCATTCGGACTCAGACTCACCATAATTTTCCTGAAATGGACGCACTCGGACTCACACTCAGGAATTTTTTTTTTCCAACCGGACTCACTCGGACCAGCACTCATCAAAATGTTACAACCCCGGACTCACTCAAACTCAGACTCGCAGCTCGATCTGAGTCTGAGTGAGTGGACTCATGAGTCCATTTGCCTAGAATCAGCTTTTTTCGACCACGTTGTCAATGCTCTTTAACACTAATACATCACGTAATTGGTGTCTGGCGCTCTTTGACGTCCTACCTTCGAATGCGCGTTATGGGTGGTTGCAATCAAACGATGACTCACACGAGATATATGTATCAAGTACTTGCCGTGGAATAGTTTGCGAGGGGTGGTCAAGGCACCAACGTACATAATTCACGCCTCTAATTAACAAATATTGGAGATGGTTTATGAACGCTACATCTTTGTAATATTTTTGAGTAGACGAGAGTATACATGTGAATCCAGGTAAGGCTGATAGCAATGCTGAAGATAAAAAAATAAGATCATGGGTCGGCAAAGTAAGGTGGAGCTCATTCAGACTCACTGAAAAAAATTGTATCTTGCGCTTAGGTCCCACTCGGACTCAGACTCACCAAAATTTTCCGGAACCGAACTCACTCGGACTCACACTCACCAAGATATTACTCACCCGGACTCACTCAGATTCAGACTCACGGCTCGATCTGAGTCTGAGTGAGTCCGAGTGAGTCGACTCATGAGTGAGTTTGCCGACCTATGGTATCAAGTCAGTATCAGTCAAAGAATGTATCAGTTTTGAACACATTATAAATTCCTTATTATTCTTCGCTGAAAATTTGGCGAGTGTTTATTTGCAAGAAATGTGTGCCCTCACCAGACGGTGTTCCATCGAACACTTGACTGTATTATTCGACAGATTAGAAGCAAAAAAAAAAATATTTCCGCAAATACTGGAAGTTTCTGCAGACGTATAATTACTGCATAAACGAGCCCCGAGCTCCAACGCTTAAAGTTTCTATATTTGGCGCCACACACGTCATCGCCTTAAGTTTGCTGGATATCGAACTAAATTATTTCCCCCTTTTCACGTGTTTGGACATGAGGAGTGCGCGTTATAAGGCTTAACCAGAAAATTACGTCCGCGCTGTTTTCCCAGACATCTTTGGAAATGCCCTTCCTTGTAACGCCTAATGTCTCTGAAGTTGCGTTTCATCAGAACGCCAAAGCGGAAGTAACACTCCTCTTTCATTATTAGGTGGATTTGCCGCTGTAGGCGTACGTGCGGCAGAGAAATAACGTTCATTTCTTTTAGGAGAGAACGACTTCATTTGGTACCAACGTTGCACAAGGACGCGTATTAAACGCATGCAGTCCTGTTTGATGCAGATACTGCCACCAACTAAAAGAGAGAGAGAGAGAGAGAGATACGAAGACGAAAGGCAGGGAGGTTAACCAAGCTTTGGCTCGGTTGGCTACCCTGCACGTGGCATGGGAGAAGGGGAAATAATAGAAAAGAAAGAGTAAAGAAGAAAGAAGAAGAGTAAGAAAGGGATGGATGAACTGCACAACACGAACTCGGGCTGTTAGTTCACAGGCGCTCGTGAAGTCCGGTGGTCCTCAAGAAGCACAAGAGGGCTTTCGTGGCCTTGCGCGTATGCGAGACCTTAGGCCAAGGTCCCAAGATCTTCTTTTCTGTCAGCGGTCTTGAGTCCAGGTGACGGAGCTTGACTTCCATACTACGTCGTTGAGCTTGGTATGATGGGCAGTGGCATAAAATGTGTTCAAGCGTCTCCTCGCAGGCGCAAATGTTGCATGCCGCACTGCTGGCCATTCCAATGAGACAAGAATACGCATTCGTAAATGCCACGCCCAACCACATGCGGCACAGTAAAGTTGCATCGCGTCTTGAGAGCCCTGATGGCAAACGAAGTTGCAAATTTGGGTCAATCGAATACAGGCGCGCGTTGGAAAAACCCGGCGTATTCCACTGGAGAAGAGTGATACGGCGTGCAAGTGATTGTAGTCGCCACGCGGCGTCTGTTCTCAAGAGTGGTATGGGTGTCCGCAGATCTTGGTCATGAGCCGATCGTGCAGCTTCATCCGCGCGATCATTGCCGACAATTCCGCAATGACTCGGCAACCATCGAAATATAATATCATGTTCTTCCTCGAGTGCGTGGTGGTAGTCGTGCCTTATCTCGTACACGGATTGTTCGTGTAATCCGTGCCGTAAAGCAAACCGTAGTGTTTGTAAGGCTGACCTGAAGTCGCAAAAGATGGCCCCATCGATTAGGTGGCTGCTGCAGGATGTACTTGACCGCACCTTGAAGCGCTGCGAGCTCTGCGGCTGTCGACGTCGTGATGTGAGAAAACTTGAACTGTAACAGTACGTCATCAGATGGAACAACCACCGCTCCGGTAGAGCTGTTGCAATTAGTGGAGCCATCGGTGTGAACATGCTTGTGATCAATGTAGGTTTCTTCCAACAGACGCAAAGACAACTGCTTCAGGGCTAGCGGTGACATGCGTGCCTTCTTAACGATTCCAGGAACCGATAAGCACACGTCAGGTTGATGCAGAGTCCACAACGCAGATGCCGGACGCATCGCAGGTTTGAAGCCAGGTGGTAATATGTCGTAGTGTTTTGTCACAATACCGCAGAATGAAGCATAGGGCCTCCGCGCTGGCAAACACGCTAAATGATGTGACGGTAGCCGTGACAAATGCCGTATGTACGCTCTCAGCGTCTCAACGATGATATCAGTTGCGACCGGCTGTTCTTGTGCGATAGCGATAGTTGCAACTGTCGATGAGCATCTTGGAAGGCCAAGACATGCCCGAAGTGCTTGGGCTTGCACGCTCTGTAGTGCACGGATGTTAGTCTTGCACGTGTTGGACAGGGCAGGAAGGCTGTACCGTAGAAATCCGAGAAAGAGGGCTGTATAAAGCTGCAGCATTGAATGCACGGATGGTCCCCATGATTTTCCGGCAACGAACTTAAATATGTTCTCAATGCATATCCGTTTTCTCTTCAGATGTGCGACATGGGGACTCCAGGTTAGGTCGCGACCACAATGACACCTAGGAATCTATGGCTGCTCTTATAAGCAATTGATTGGCCTTTGATGCACACTGGGTAGAAAGACATCGGTTTGCGTGTAAATGCCACTGCTGCACATTTTTCTGTAGCGATAGTAAACCTTGCTGGCGAAGGTATGCAGATGTCAATGTTGCCGCCTTCTGTATTCTTGCGCGCACTTGAGGCCGTGTCACGCCGGACGCCCAGATGCAGATATCGTCAGCGTAGAGAGATATATTAGCCGTCTGTGGCAGCGTTTCGGTAAGTCCCACCAGAACTAGGTTGAAAAGAGTCGGGCTCAGCATGCCACCTTGTGGCACTCCACGACTTGTGAAATGCTTATTCGTAGGCCCATCTTCTGTTAGGACGAACATGGATCTCTTTGTAAGGTAGCTTCTTACCCATCGAAAGACGTGACCTCCAAGTTCTGCTGCTTCGAGAGCTTCGAGAACGGCCTCGTGGGTCACGTTGTCATAGGCACCTTTCACGTCTAAGAACAGTGCTACCGACAGCCGCTTCTTAGCTTTCTGCTGCTGAACGGAGGTCACCAAGTCAATGACGCTGTCGATTGAAGATCGACCCCGTCGAAAGCCAGCCATAGCATGAGGATAGATGTTATAATGTTCGAGGTACCATTCCATGCGTGTCAGCAGCATCCTCTCCATGACCTTGCCGACGCAGCTTGCTAGTGCGATGGGCCGGTATGATGCCAAATCCAGCGGAGACCTTCCGGGCTTCAACAAAGGCACCAGGCGGCTGCACTTCCACTCGTCGGGGACTTCGCCATCATGCCAGATTGATTGAATATGTCCAGGAGACAGCGTTGTGCCTTCGGACCCAGGTGACGTAAGGCAGCATAGGTCACTCCATCTGGACCTGGGGACGACGAGCGCCTGCACGTGTTCAGTGCTGCATGAAGTTCTTCCATAGAGAACGGAACCTCCATTTACTGATCTCGTGCAACCGGAACGTCATGTGGTAACAGGTCGGTCGGTATAGCGATGTCCCCAGCGATCTTGGCACAAAATTCACCAGAGACCTCAAGCTGTGAGCGACGTTGATGTAGTGCCAGCGCAGCGAAGGGATGACGCTGTTGCGGATGTGAGTGAATGCCTTGAAGAGTCCTCCATACGGGGGACAAAGGCTTGCGGGGATCCAGCGAGTCACAGAAGCTCTTCCATCGTTGTTCCTGTAGTTTGTGCATACGACGCTGGATTTTCTTCTGAATGCGTCTGGATTCTCTGAGGTCATAGATGGATTTCGTGCGTCTATATCGTCTTTCGGCACGCCGGTGGATAGCTCGAAGTTGCTCCAACTCTTGGTCGAGTGCTGTACGTCTCGATGTTTTCAAGCACACCTTCGTGGAAGTCTCCATCGCATTACGAATCACTTCTTCAATTGATTCCGGCGGTTCGTGCATGCACTTGTCCTCCACTGATATCTGGTACGCTTCCCAGTCAATACGTCTTGAGTGTCCAGGAGAAGGAGAACCGCCCAGGCCTCTTACTGTCACGTACGTGGGAATATGGTCACTGCCATGAGTTTCAATATCTGTGAACCATTGAACTTTCGTGACAATACTATGCGACACTAATGTCAAGTCCAGGCAGCTACTGTAAGCTACTCCTCGGAGATAAGTCGGGCTGCCGTCGTTAGGCACCTGAAGTCTATGCTGTGATGCAAAATCAACAAGGCTCGTGCCTCTTCGATTTGTCCTGACGCTTCCCCACAGTGGATGATGGGCGTTAAAGTCGCCCATCAATATCCAAGCTGCTGAAGTCGTTACAAATATATCATTTAGGATCTCTTGATCAAGGCGACGCGACGGAGGTATATATGTGTGCCACGTGTGTTTAGAAAAGAAGCGGACTTCTAATCGCTTTCTTTATCCGCGTTTTGTATGTGCTAGAGTGTATCCGCAAGCCAGCTTGATGCCCGGATGTGCTGCAAGATAACGGAGTGATAATGGATCGACACACCCCCCGGCGGGGACTCTGTCAGTTGCTGTTCGGGCACGCTGGGCTCTTTTTTTCTCTGTTCGCTGTCGCCGAGCAGTGTGTTTAGCTTGCTTTCGGGCGCAAGTCAGCCCCAATAAATTACCCTTAGTTTTATTGCCGTCGGGGTCTGCCTTTCTGCTCGTCTGTGCGCCGGCCAGCTCAACGTCACCTACGTGACATTTGGTGGAGGTCGATGTTTAGCACACCCCCTTCGAACCGTGATCCAAGCCCAAGTACCTCTCGAGCGGCCGGCACGGACGAGGTCACCAGAGAAGACAAGACAGACGAACCCCGCAGTAGCCGCCGCCTAAAAGGGCTACCAGCCTAATTGGGACCGCTTCAACCCACCAGTCGTCCCCTGAACCACCGGTCAACGTCACCAATGGAGGCCACCAGCGCACCTACTCCGGTCGTCATCCAGCAGCCTCGCCAACCCCCGTTGTTTCGTGGCTCCGCTTGCGAGGATGTACAAGACTGGCTGGAGCGTTACGAGCAGGTCACAGCCTTGAACAAGTGGTCCGACGAAGATAAACTTCGAAACGTTTTCTTCGCACTCGAAGATTCCGCTAGCACCTGGTACGAGAACCAGGAACCTCACTTGACAACGTGGGATGCCTTCAGGAGGCAGGCATCGAAAACATTCGGAAGTGTCCTCCGCAAAGAGCGGGCTGACGCCTTACTCCAAACTCGCCAGCAGCACCCTAACGAGGCCGTAACCATCTTTGCCGAGGAAATGCAAAAGCTATTCCGGCACGCTGATGCGAACATGACTGAAGACAAGAAGCTTCAGTACCTCATGAGGGCAGTCAAGGAGCAACTTTTTGTGGCTCTTATTCGCAACCCCCCGAAGACCGTCGCAGATTGGGTTAGCGAGGCCGCCGCCATCGAGAGAACGCTCGAGCTACGTGCAAAGCCGTACGACCGCGACTACCACGCTGCACCGCCAGACAGCAGCGATCGCCGTAGTGCCTCCGCTGAGTCGCTCCGAGACACCATTCGTTCCATCGTTCGCGATGAGCTGCGCAGGCTGCTACCGGGTGCACAATCAGAAACGTCATCACTCGCTGACGTCGTGCGGGACGAGGTACAGCAAGCGCTCGCGACACTTGGTACCACCGAAACGGCCTCGGCCACAGCGCCACCCATCCAGGAGCCAGGAGTTCACACCTACGCCGCCGCTTTGAGAGCCCCATCAAGATCAACCGGCTGGCGACGAGAAACCTACGTGCCACAACATCGCATGCAAGCTGGTCCGCCACCGCCACGCGCGCGGCAGCCCCCCCGTTCCGCTACGTACCCGCCAACGGCACCACGTAAGACTGACGTCTGGAGAACCCCAGATCAACGACCGCTTTGTGAGGCCGATCACCTTTTGCGACACTGTCCTTATCGCCAGATGGGTCTTCGCGGATACGACATTAACAACCCGCCACCTTTTCCCGGCCAGCGACCCCGAGATATTGAGGCGTACCTACGAGAGGCTGAAGACTCCGCGCCCCGTCGCTTCAGGTCTCCGTCCCCCACCTCTCATCGCTCGCCATCGCCTTATAGCGGGAATTCGAAAGGCAGATCACCCAGTCCCATAGGGGAAACTAACGCCAGCGACGTCAGGAGGTGACGCCGCTCTCAAGCGAAGACCGGAAAACCCTCCAGCGACCCCGACGCAACCAGACGACTCGACTAAAACCACCGCTTCGACAAAATCCGGCACTACGACAATCCGACTGGATTCCGCAGAGCTTCCTCAAGATGCTTCCACCCGGCGCAGCCGTGAC